>NW_023458937.1:0-31005 GCF_013731165.1 Rhagoletis pomonella
GGTCGAAAAAAGTAAATTTTGCTTTCATTTTTTACTGATTTTTTTTTTCGTATTCAAATTTTCAGAACTGTCTGTAGGAGTTTTTAAACTAAAACCTTTTTTTATTTAATATTTTTATAAATCAATAAATTTCAAACAAACACGATTCAGTCTAGTAGTAAATTGGCCTGCAAGTGGAAAGTTAGAATTTTCGAAATTATTTTGGGAATTGATTTTGAATACCTGTGCAAATCGAGTCCAGGAATTTCCACGCCATATAGGCAGTTTTTCAAGCTGTGCGATGTTCTTAAATTTTCCACTTATTGTTCTAGAATACAAAAAATTGTACATACATACATAGACTTAAATCAGTGCAGGTAGGGTTGAAACAGGCAATTACCTTTGTGTCACCAACTGGAATGCCGTTTTTTGTCCAATTTGTGGCAGTATCTGCAATTCTTTCATAGAGCCTGAGTTAAGTAAATCAAGTACAGCTTTTCGATGTTTTTTAATATAGGGTTTCTTTGATTTAACATTCGACGTGGAACTTTTCGGTTCGTTGGCAAAGTAACTTTCTATGACACTATTGTTTAAATCAGCGAAGCATCGTTTTTGTGTGCTCTTAGCTTTCTTTGAGTTATTTTTAACCCCTTCATTTCCGTCATCTGATTCCAAACCGTTCAAATGTGCAGCATGGCGTATACTCTCTCGCCTTTCAATATGCAACTGCTTTAAGGATTTGTTTTTATGATGGATCTTTCCTGTCAATTTGAATGTTTCGCTAATTTCGGATACTGTTTGCTCCTCAATTTTTTCTCGCATCGTAGAAATGCGTCGTGAACGTCTTAGTGTCTCGTTTATTGTCCCACGAGCACCTAAACTGGAAATTGAGCTATGTTGCAAACGATGAGAAATGCGCCGCGATCGACGCATTGCAGCATTACTTTGCCGACCTCCCTCAAAGACTTCAGAATCCTCTGATTGCTCGTGAGCTTCAATCGATTTTTCAGTACTATCAGAACCTCCATCAGGTACAGAAGGGACTTTGAAAACCGGACTACTTGTTGAAAACTTGAAATAAAATAAAGAATCTTATTTAGAATATTTTCATTGATAAATCAAGTAAAAAATTACCAGCTGGCATTTGGGATCATTTCTTAAAAGGGAAGACTCCAATATTGACTCTGTTTCGTTTCCATTTGACTGGCCAACATTTTCTTTTAATACTTCTTTTACAATACTTCTCAATTCCTGGCGAAACACCGTTGGCAACGCTCTTACACTACCTGGATCGGTCGTCCATGGCGTAGAGCTGGGCGTTTTTTCTACAATTATAGTTTGAGGTCTAAAATTCTCACTGAGAGTTTCCAGAAATTTCGACATTTTGTTGTCCATGATATTTCCGATTTCGGCCATACATTTACGAACCACTGGACTATAACTGCATGAAGGAGAAAATTTAATGAAGTTTTTTTTTAATTACGATTTCCATACCTAGTCGTCTTACTCGTCGATGGGCCATCATTCCCAAACATAGTTGATGATGATACGTTCATACTCATTATCGAGGCACGAGAATCTATGGATCCGTCCATTACAATACTCGATTCCCGATTTTTCGAAGTTAAATTTGGGAGCATTGAAGAGAATCCGGGTATCAATGGAGCCAGCATGCCTGTTTGGGCCCTTTAAGTAAAAATACGTAAATATGTAATAACAATATGGAAATAATCGCATAATCTTACTTTTCTTTTTGCTTTGGTGTAAGTCCCATTTCCGAATGGTTCAGTTTGTCAGCGACAGTGTTTCGTTTTAGCTTGTTCGGTGTACAAAATGTGTTGCTGTGATAGGCATGCTTTAACGCCACCGGTACCACGCTCACGCCTATCTTAGGGTAGAGCCGCTTCTTGGGAGCAGGAGTCAGGGCAGGTTTCTTTGGAGTTTTCATTCGCAGTTTCTTTAAAAACATTAGAAAATATAATCGTAGTGTTTTCAAATTAACAAACAAACCTTCATGCAACCAAAAACACGGAGGGTTCAGGAACTATAATAAACCTATTCGACCCCAACTACAACCTACACTAAGTTTTGTTTCGAGTGTATTTGTTTTTTTTTAGCACCGTGCAAATTTTACTATTAATGCTAGTACAATGAAACAGAGGCCGAAAATTCTAAGCTTTTGCTTTGGATTGCTTATTTTGCTTATTCAGGGCTTCCAAGTTTAATTTCAACGACCACGCTTATTTTCAGTATTTTAATGTAAAAAGCCAAGTACGGACCTGATATGAAAACGGTAAATAAAAAAATTATTATTATTTCGTTTGTGTGAATAGTAGCGTCCAAAGAATTCCGACATTTGATATTTCACAGCCTGCTGTCCAGGGTTCGGATTTGCCTCATTTTAGCCCCTTGCTCGCTCGTTAGTTTGCTCTGAGCTTGCGCAACTCACGAGTAACAGGCGAGGCTGTTTGGCAAACGAGTACTCGTTAAGTACGAGGGTAGCGCAAGACCCATTCCCACGACAGCCGGTTCTACGTGCCGGAATGACTCGGGTTTTATCCGACCAAGGGCTGTTGTTTCGGCATCTAACCCCGTTTAGGGCTACATCTTCTTCGCATACTTCTGCTCAAGGCTGGCATTGAGTCAAACCCTGGACCAGAAACATATACCTGCTGCGTGTGCCAGAGAAGACTACACCACAACTCCACCTCCGTCAAAAGCAACACATGCAATGGGTGGAGCCATCTGCGAGTTTGCTCAGGCCTTACGACTCATAGACAGTGGACCACCGCATGCGTGGCCCCTTGCTCCGCAAATCGAGCAGGCTCCACGGCACAACAGAGTCCGCCTGAGCAACTCAACACAAACACAACCTCACCACAACACAATACAATAGACAACACCACTGACACAACAGACCACACCACCGATACAACTACACCACTACTCAAACGCCACCGCTAACAACTCCTCCTACGACAGTCGGGTCTACGTAACCGGAACGACCCAGATTTATATCTGGCCAAGGACTGTCACTCCAGCAACACTCCCCAAAAAGTCTTTGGGGAATTTGTATGCTGCTACAACAACAACTACTCAAACGCCACCGCTAACAACTCCTATGTCCTCCGACAATCTGCACGGTGAGTCAGTCCAGGATATTCCGTAATGTGACATCAGTCAAGTGCAACACTTGCCTTGGCTGGTATCACTTTAGGGCATGCTCAAGACTGCGCACCACGCGAGATTGGACAAGGGACTATGAGGGCCCATGCTGTGATGCTCGGTCACAATCTACAACTGCGACGCCGCCCACTACCACCAAAGGGCAACGGTCGCAGCAGCGACAGAGACAACATGTGGCGACCAGGTAAAACACGTCACTGACACTCCACATCCCAGTAAGTTTCCCTAGGCACACGAAGATTTTACAATTTAACTGTAACGGACTTCAGAGCAAGGTCGAGGAGATAGCAGTCTTCATGGGTCGGAATATTAATAGCTGCGGTCCAAAGACGAAGCTGCACGGCTATTCAACATTGTTGAATTGCGCCGGATACAACGTGCACCGTAGAGATCGCGAGCGAGATAATGGTGATGGCCTAGCGTGCATCACGCACCCAACCGTGCGTCTTATCGAAGTAGACATCGACCGCAGGGATACCATACTAGAATATCAGGGTATAGTTATACGGTCAGGCAATGTCAAGCTCGAAATATTTAACGTCTATATACTTCCTGTCACCTGCTGCCCGGCAGGATATCACCCTGACATAGGTGCGCTACTCAGACGTGAAAACCGAATGGTAGTAGGTGACTTCAATGCGCACCACGATCTCTGGCACTCAAGCCTGGCCAATGATCGTAGGGGAAATCTTTTGGCTGAGCAGATAGACCATTCAACATTCTGCACCATGAACGACGACGCCCCCTCCAGGATTGTGGGTAGCTGCAGCAGCTCGCCAGACCTTACAATTGCTAGCGCTAGCATCAGACCATCTAGCCATAATCATCTCGATCAATAAGCCCACCGACTTTGCTCTTGCGGACCACCGAACCTACACCAACTTTAACAAAGCTGATTGGGACGGCTTCGCGAAAGTTACCGAAAGCAGCTTCGCCGCCCTTCCCACACCCACAAACGTATATGCTGGCCGGGTAATCACTGCCGCCGAGCGGCTCGCTTCATACCGTCCGGACGTATCGCGGAAGTCAGCCCAAATTTCCCGGCCGAAGCAGCTGTACTAGCAAATGAGCGTGACCACCTACGACACTTCGATCCCTGGGACCCTCGCCTGAGGGACCTTAATTTGGAGATTCGGCAACTGGTACATCAGCACAAGCGGAAAAAGTGGGAGGAGCACTTGAAGGCCTGTAAATTCACATCTGGTGTGAGTAAGCTCTGGTCAACCGTGAGCCCCTTGTCTAACCCAACGAAGCGGGATGACAGAGAGGAAATCTCATTTGAAGTTCGCTCTTCGTCGGACCCGAAGAAATGCGCAACCTACTTCATCAGGCAATTCACACTGCATCCTTCGATAGACAGGGCCAAACTTCGAGTGACCAGGAGGCTGCACAAGCAGCCAAGAAACAGTGCACTACTTGTTTTCAGGGGCTATCGGGAAGGCTATCTGTATGTTGATGCTGAAACATTTGGGGCCTGCGGTAGCAGCTTACCGAACGGAGGTCCTCAACCTGTCAATGGCCACTCTCATCATTCCTGATGTGTGGAAATCAGGGACAGTGGTTCCACTGCTGAAACCGGGATGTCCGCCAAAAACGGAGACTCCTATCGCCCTATAACGCTCCTTTCCCCGGTCGCGAAGACACTAGAGGCCCTGCTACTCCCATACTTCACCTGCCACCTGACCCCAGCGAAGCATCAGCACGGATCCCGTAAAGTGCACAGCACAACAACAGCACTTAACGCCATAAGCATCCAAATAACTCGTGGCCTAAATCGGAACCGCCCGTGACAGAACGGTCCTAGTAGCACTGGACTTGTCAGAGGCGTTTGACACCGTCTGCCATTCCACGCTGCTAGAAGACATTTAGGCCTCCTCACTCCCACAGGGACTGAAGCGATGGCGAATTATATGAGTGGTCGACAGCCGTCAGTAATCTTCAGAGATCAAACCTCGAAACCAAGAAGAATTAAACAAGGGGTTCCACAAGGTGGTGTTCTCTTCCCCTTATTATTTAACTTCTACATCTCGAAGCTTCCCCAGCCTCCTGAGGGAGTTTCCTGATCTCATACACTGACGATTGCTCGTTTTTGGCGTCCGGGAATGGAATTGATGACCTCTGCCCAAAAGTAAACGACTATCTTTCCAGCCTTTCTCGCTTGTTCACTGCAAGGAGGCTAACACTCTCCCCAACGAAACCAAAGGCGACCCTCTTCACTACCTGGACGAAGGAGGTCAGGCTAGAATTATTATACACGTCAATGGCGCACCAATACCGACTGTAAACGACCCGAAAATTTTAGGGGTCACCTTCGATAGCCTGCTCTCTTACTACACGCACAACCGCAGTTGTCAATAAAGTGCAGAGCCGCAACAAGGTCCTCAAGTCGCTCGCCGGCAGGAAGTGGTGCAAAGACAAAGAAACGTTGCTGGCAACATACAAGGCAATTGGTCGGCCGGTTCTAAACTATGCTGCGCCAGTTTGGATGCCGGGGACTAGTTGGACGCAGTGGACGAAGCTACAGACTTGTCAGAACGCCGCACTCCGGACAGCGACTGGGTGCCTTCTGATGTCGCCTGAGCACCACCTAGACAGCGAGGCCCAAGTGCTCCCCGTAAGGGAACACAGCAAAATGCTTTGTAAGCAATTTCTGGTGGGGTATCATAGAAACGAACACCCAAACAGACCTCTGCTACAAAAGGAGCCTCCACCTAGGCGCGTCAGTAGGCACCTATTCGTGTACAAGGCCGCAGTCGAGCAATACGTAGACCAACCACTGGACCCGACGACAAACAGACGAGCTATTAACGACATCCATAGAGTCAGTCACCACCTATCTTACCTATGAATGCCATAATCGGAGCCCAATCACCACCCGTAGAAGAGACGGACTTCGTTCCCACGACAGTCGGGTCTACGTAACCGGAACGACCCAGATTTATATCTGGCCAAGGACTGTCACTCCAGCAACACTCCCCAAAAAGTTTTTGGGGAATTTGTATGCTGCTACAACAACAACAACAGACGGAGCTTCAGTTGCCAAGAGAGACCCGCGTTACCCTGGCTCAATTACGGTCTGGGTACTGTAGCCGCCTCACAGGCTACCTGTCCAGACTTGACCTCAATATTCCCAATGAGTGCCCGTCATGTGGAGAATCCCCTCATGCCACCAACCACCTCTTACACCCCTAACTTACACCCCTCTCCCTCTGGTCCGACCCTATTGAGACAGCTCGTTTCCTGGGCCTCCCGCTAGTTGAGCTTGACGACAATGATTGAATGTTGACCCGAAATATGCGGGGCTTAGTAGTGCCGCTACAACAATAATATTTTTTTTTTTATAAAAATTAAAAAATTTAATATGTATTTGCAAATTTTTTGGGAGTTCCACTTTTTTCATGAAATGCTCCATAAATATGCATTAATACATACACATGTATGTGATGATGTAGTAACCAATGTTAGTCGATCTTCACCACAAATTTTTTTTATATTCCCGACCGCAAAATATAATACTGCCGATTGCGGTTTTTTAGCAAAAAGAATACCTTCCCAAAAGCACTTGAACATTGCACTAGTATAAATCATAAATTTAAAGCTTGAACCTATTTTAGTTGACAATGGATAATGCAACCGACAACTATCCAAGTAGCTCCGTTTTACGTGCACTACAACAACTGCTTGAAATAAAATTTCCATCACAATCATTCACTTACAAATTGCTACCAGCTACTAAAAAAGGTGAAAATTATATCGGAATTGTGTATCGTGTTGCTGTCAAAGTAAATAATAAAACGGGACCATGTCAATGGAGTCTAATTCTTAAAATACCACCACGAAGCCCCAATAGACGTAAGCAATTTTTCGTCAGACCTTGCTTTCTAAGGGAATCACTGGCATATGAAGAGGTACAACTTTAAACATATCTATATATGTGTGTGCTTGTCACTAACTAAATTCCGCACATGTTCCACTTTTAATTAGTTCTTACCCATGGTAAAAGGTTTCCAAAACAGTAAAGGTATTTCCAAAGAACACTCTTTTCATGAGTACGCCGAATGTTTTCAATGCTTAACTGACGAATTCGACGAAGCAATATTTTTAGAAGACTTAGGTCTGCAGGACTTCAGCCTGTTTGATCGTTTCGATGAATTACGCTTTGAGCACGTTGCCACAGTAATGCGCGCCTACGCGAAGTTGCATGCGGTCTCTTTCGCTATTAAAGACCAGGATTATTCTGGTGGTTTGGAAAAGTTTAGAAAAATCCAAGATATTTTTGAACAACGTAAAGGCGACCCAAACTTAAACTACTATTTTGAAGGATTAAAGAGGAGTGCAGAGGCTTGTATGAAAGCAGAGGACGTGATGCCCAAAAAAGTCCTAATACGATTTTTTGAACGTCCGTTCTTCGATATTTTTCTCGACCTTATTGACGGCAACAAATGTGAGCCTTATGCAGTAGTATGCCATGGAGACTGTTGGAACAATAACATAATGTTTAAATATGAGGTGAGACTTGTTGATCAATTTTCGACAATACATATAATACATACAACGCCTCGTGATTTCTGTGTGCATGTTACAGGATGCAAAACTCATATCCTTATGCTTGTTAGATTGGCAGCTTCTACGATACTCATCACCACTTACCGACTTGATGTACTTCCTATTTACCTGTACCTCAAAGGAATTTCGCGGATTATATTACAACGATGTTCTAAATGTTTACTACGCGGAATTGGTTTTGCACATTAACAGGTAGGGCTTCAGAACAGTTTCCATTCACATGCCTTAAAATCATAAACTAAAATATTAATCTCAATTTTAAATCGATATTCTATACGGTTATTTAATGACGGGCAAGAATGAGCCTTATTGCGAACTCCATGGGAATAAATAAAACAAAAACAAATTGGGAGTGTTTTTGTTTTGCATTACAATTTTTGCGAATATTTGTTCTTATAGAATTCGCAATAAGTCCAAATTTTTTGTTATTAATGTGAAATTTATTTAGTGCCGGCACTGAATTAAAAAAGTGAAGCATGTGATGCAATGGAAGTGCACAATTTAATTACCTTTACATTGTTAAGAACCAAGTTATTTTCTAAATTCAGTTTTTTTATCATAATCTTTCTTCTAAGTTCAAGAACTGTTGTCATCTATTTTATGCACAGGCTGGGATCGAATCCGTCCAAATTATTTTCACGAGAAATATTCGAAAAAGAGCTACATAGAATAGGAGCAGTGGGTCTTATATTTGCAATGATTGTGCTCCCAATCATTACAATTAAAGGTGATGACGTACCGAATTTAGAGGAACTTAGTGAACAAGTTGAAAAAGGCAAATCAAGAGATCTAAAAGAGTCTGGCCTTCTTTCTGAGGCGAATGTGGCTACATACGGTAAACGAATGCGCGATGTTGTAATTGATTGTATTAATTTTGGATACATAAAATAAAATTGCTAATAAATAAAATACATATATAATTTGAAGGGAAATCCTCTACTGACAAAAGCGTACATGTACTTAAGTTTCACGACAGAATGCCTTTCCGTACTTGAAACCTGGGACATTTTAATATAATGATAAAATCCAATTACCTTTGATTCTGCCTTTATTAAGTTAATGTGCGGCGAATGTTTTAATTGCTTCACACTTTGTGCAAATCGGAGTGTTGACAAAGTTTCTGTCAAATCAGCTCGGTGTGGACTAATGCAAGCCAGTAATGTTAAAAAAGAGTTTTCGTTAAGTGAATCTGAAAATTTGAAAAATGTGTATTTTTTCTTTTGCAATTTATATCAAAAATTACCTTGCAAAACTGAAGTTAAAACACTGTCTCGATAAGGGATTACTTTATGACCGAGCGCCTTTGCTTGTAAGACCTTACCGATTGATAGAAGGCCTTGATTAATGTTAACACCTTCCGACATAGCAACACCTTGATGGCCCGTTCTACGCACTCCCTCCGAACCTGCTAAATCGACTAAGTTCAATCTAGTGTTAAGATCCCCCTTTTCTGACGCACTGCGTACATGGATCGTAAAAATCGCATGTGATCGTGAACTTTGGGGATTCATTTTAGTAGGTCTCACATGCCGATTTTTATTGCCTTGTTGGAGAACACTATAGCAATCGTCGATTGTTTTTTAGAACTTTTCGGGTGCCACCAGTATATTTGTATCCTAAAGAAAATAGTGTAAGTAAAATTGTGTGAAGACACTTGGAGTACTAACCGCGCGATATAATTGGTTCCGTAGTGTTTTCGCCCAGCAAATCAAAAACCTTTTCGTTATAAATTTCAATAAAAGACGCATGCACTTCGAATGCGATTTCTGGAGTTAAACTATTGTCTGCTCTGGAAACATCTTCATTCACATTTGTCTTCAATATCTCCAACAAACACCTAGGTATAATTCCTACGTGCTCACCTTCGGAAGACTACAAAAGTTGTTTTTAAATACCACTGAAGCTCATACTAATAAACTGCCTGATACATACGTTTGAGCTGAGTCCCATCGAATAAGATTTTCCAGTTCCTGTTTGTCCATATGCTAAAGCAGTACAATTATACCCATTTTTTACCTTGCCAACCAGGGGACGGACATGGAGAAATAATTCTTCCTGAGTAGCCGTTGGGACCAACAAATTATCGAAAATAAAAGGCCTGCCATCTGCTATTAATATCTAAAAGTACCAAATTGTTACAAATGTTAACTTTTTCCAAGACTCTCACATTAGCACTGCATTCGTGGTAGGAAATCACACTTGTTTCCCCCTCTTTCGGATCTTGCAAATCTCGAGCGGGCCTTTCGCGCACAATCACCCGGACAGCAGGAGTATTATTTTGATCAACCTCATGTGACATATCAATTGTGACGCTTTCCTGCAGAGACTAGTGCAAATTGGCAGGATTTAACTTCCTTTGCAAAACTTTGGAAAGCTATATTTATTTTATGGACAATTATTATACACAAACAGAACCCACACAAACGACGCTTGAAGTTTCAATTTTTCAAACAATTGCGGCGAACGAGACGAATTCCAAGGCGAAGCAGTGCTGCCAGGCATGAACCAAAAATACAAGATCACGTAAGAACGCGACGTTGTATTTGTAACTGGTTTTGAGAAAAAAGTTTGCGAAAGCGGGTTCGTCAGCTGAGCGTTTGTTTACATCCCAAGCACCACTATTTTACACTTTCAAGTAAAAAAAAGAGTTAATTCAACATGACAACACATTTTAAAGCATTTTGATGCATCATTTTACCTAAATTGTGCGTTTAAAGTGGCTGACAATAATTTTGGCTAATTTTGGTTTTCGTTGTTTTCTTTGCTTTGTTTACTTTTCGCTCGTTTTCCAGTTAAACAAGATGGCGTAGATCCCGCTAAAAAAATCGACTTTTTTCACTCTCTTGTTCTTACGTGATCTTGTGTCTCGTTCATGGATTCGACATAACACCAACATCAGCGTTGCCGTTTTATAATTTTCGAGCAGAGTGAAATGAGCCAAAAAGTGGAGTGTTTTTGGGTTTTCCGTAGTGTCAAGGTAAAAAAGTTGGCCAAAGTATGTAAAACTCATGTGTGTTATAAACATACACTTGCCTGCATACATATAAATATATATCTGCGTGCACCTATTCTTTTTTAAATATTAACAAGCTAAACTTTTTTTATTTTTACAAAAATATGTTTCATAAAAACAACCATATACTTAAATCAAAGTATCAAACTTTATACAAAATTTAGGAAAGTTCAACGAATTTTTATCAAATCTTTAAACATTGTGTAGCCCATCGAATTTTGTATAATAATGTGCAATAGGTGTCCATCGTAGGTCCATCCTATTTGTGTGCGCTATCAAGCCGCATGCCACAAAATCGAAGTAGAAGCTCGGCCACACACTAACATACATATATGTAAGCGCCAATCTATTATCATTAATGTCCAAATTTATAGTAGCTAAGGATCTGCGTTGATTTCTAATATTTTTTTGCAGACGGTTCTACGCATTTTACTCCATACAAAGTATGAGTGAATTTTTTTACATAGACGTTTAATATTTTTTTTCCATGGTCATATTATTGCCTCTTTATAATCTGGCAACAATGGATACGAATTTTTTACCATTGTATAAACATTGTTACTGACGTTACCGACCCAATGTTAACAGGTCTATTCTGCGCTGGTAATAAAAAGTTTGTAACCGGTAAATAAAGTTCCTGTAAATTTTTAAACCCTTTTCGCATTCTGTGTATTCTTGTAACCGGTAAATTTTGTTACCATCTCATAAGCTGGTAACAAAGTATTGCCCCGTGAAAAATGCAATGCCAGAATTTGCACAATTCTTCATAGCTGAATTGCTGAATATTTTAACTGCATTACCAACGTACCTAGAATCGCGGTGACAAGAACTGGTAACATTTTTTGGTAATACAATTTTCCTGTTACAAAATCTTCGGTAACGTGCAGAATAGACCTGTTACGGGTCTATTCTGCGCTGGTAATAAAAAGATTGTAACCGGTAAATAAAGTTCCTGTCAATTTTTAAACCCTTTTCGCATTCTCACTACTCTCGTAACCGGTAAATTTTGTTACCATCTCATAAGTTGATTGTTATCGACGTTACCGACTCCCTGTTGTATACATGGAATCGAAAACGTCGATAACGATGTTAACCGATGATTAGGGCCGGTTATGCAATGTTTGGTTATCACTACCACTACATTATCGACGATTTCGACATCATGCACGTAACATGTGATCGATAAAGCAGTCATTGTACTTAACCGGAACTTCTACCTCCGATTTGTGCTAATCAGACATGTAGAATTCTGTTGATTCGATTTTTACGTAAAAATGGTATAGCAGTGCAAGTATGCATAACTGGGATTTAACAGGTCTAATCTGCGCTGGTAATAAAAGTTTTGTAACCGGTAAATAAAATTTCTGTCAATTTTTAAACGCTTTTGTTTCACTTTTTTGCTGGGACCAAAAATAACCGTTATCAGTCTCACTCCTCCTACGCTGAACACGGTATTTTTGCGCTGAACACCCTCCTTGCTGCTGTTGCAGCGGCTACTCAACCCTGCTTAGATCGGCTAGTCCCTCAATCGTTATCGTCAAGCTCAGCTAACGGGATATCCAGAAAACGTGCAGCTTCTACGAGGCTTGTTTAGTGAGCATGCGAAGTGATGGCTCGAGCCGTGGGGCATCTCTCCGCATGCCGGGCACTCGTTGCGCACATCTGCATCTAATCTGCTCAGGCCCTCGGTCGCGCCTAGGGATCACAAACCTTACTAAGCAGAATTCTTTTGTGTTGCCGGAGAAGAGTGACGGAAGTTCTTCTGAGTGCCCTGTACTCAAGGGACAAAGAGAAGCATGCCATTGAATTATTTGGTCTTCGTTCTTTCAAGCTGGAAAGGTGCCAGCCTCGAACTACCTGATACTTTTCGGAAGCCAAACTTCGGTCATCCCTACTCCACACCTGATGTAGCGATGTATTCTGTCATTCCTGAGGCATTCGGCGCTTTTCAGAATATTGCAGCTCCATTCTTTTGGTATTAAAGATATTTCTTAATTAATTGTTAGATTAACCTTTATTCAATTAATAACATTTCTTAAATATTTATCAAATTATTGTTAATTTACAAGCAATATTTAAATAATTACTTGAAAGTTTATACACAAATGGTCTCTGGAATAGTAATTCTTACCAAGTGGCTACGTTGACAGATTATTGCCCAGGATTTGCTGTGTGTAAACCTTGAGATGAATGTGTCAACAATGAAGGCGGCGGTGGAATATTGCCCACTGGTGGTATATTCGACTGTCCAAAGCTTGTAAGGGGAGGCCCCTGCTCAATTCTTTCGGTTTGCACGGGAAAAGCGACTCTCTTGTTTAAGTTGAGTTTCGTGCGGCCAGCCGGGCGAGAATCATTTATAGGAGGCGGATCGTTCCAACCGGGTGTAAGCGAACCTATAATAAAAACAATTAATACATGACGACTAAAATAACTTGTATGCATTGTACATGGTTTTGTTTAAGAAAGTTAGATAGATCTACCAAATAATGCTTTTATAATACGGAATATATAAAAAGTTTAGGCCCGAAATCTACCAGGAAATGGTTTAGAAGGTGGCACAATCGCTGGTAACTTATCCGCCATTAATTCCTTTGATTGTAAATGAGAATGAAAATAACCAAAAGTAGACTAGGAATGTAAAAAACATCGATGTATCGAGCAACATCGATGGTCGTGGCCAGTGATCGGACTCAAATTATGGTAGATCTAGAAAAAAATGTGGCAGATTTCAAAAAAATATGGTAGATCTCAGGTTTTGGATCAAACTTTGTACAAAAATTAAAAAAATGCTGCAGGGTTTCACCTAAAGTGCAACTACTTTTATTAGAATCTAGAAAAAATTAATTTTAGCATAATAAAGTGCATGATTGAAAATGCTAAAAATTGCGTTGAGTTTTGGGAATTTTCTTGTCAGTGTAAAGCAGTTCCTTCCATATCAAGATATTTTTCGAACATATTTTGGAAGATTTCTGCAACCTTACGGAGTGCTGCCAGCTTTTCTTCTTATCACATCACGATGTAGCGACCAAATATGGCACGTTCCAGAAACCGCTACTTGGGATTTGCCGATTTTGATATTTCTCAAGTAAAAGTAACAACGCTTTAGAAACTTTAGATGCACTGAAATTTGCTACTTTCACAAACATGTGCTGCGGCAAGATATTATCACTTTTTCGGCACCTGCAATGCAAACATAAAAATTCTAAATAGTTAATTATAAGACCTATTCTTTTGAACACATTTCAAGAGTGGTTGTATATTTTTTGTTAACGTAGTGCTTAAACTGCTATATTCAAAGATGGCTTGAGAAATTGGTGAATCGAGAAGAGAACACGTTTTCTCACAGCAAATTCACAACTGTCAACTCATTGTTCTTCGCCATATTCTTTGTTTACCCGTTGCCACAAATGTCATTCTGCGGGAATGCGCAATCTTGTATTCTATCGTTCTTGGTAGATTTCAGACCTTGTGTGGTAGATGAGGTAGATGTTCGTCGATGTTTTTACGAATCCGATGATAAATCAAATCACCGATGTTTTGAAAAACATGGAAATGTTTCTTGACTAATTTTGGAACACATCAAGATAACCAACCGTTCGCTATGGGAAAACTAAAAATGCAGACCGATATTACTTTTTACGCTGATTTTATCTAAATATTATTTGCGGCAAATAAAAAGTAAAGAAGATATAAGAGGTTAAAAAAAATGTTTTCCGATATTTTAAAATATAAGGGCCGGTTACTCAATGTCTGGTTAACATTAATCGGCGGTTAAACATCGTTATCGACGACTTTGACTCCATGCATATAACAGGGAGTCGGTAACGGCGATAACTATGTTTAACCGGAGATTAGTGTTAACCAGACATTGAGTAACCGGCCCTAAAACTGTTTTATAAATTGTAAAATGTTTACAGCAGAAATGTCAAATGAGTTCCACAACTGTTCACTTGCAATTTTTACTAGTTTTGTGTTCAATAACTTTTTATGCTAGATTTCTCTTCTCAATTTTACGCTCTTTTTGCTTTTACGCTCTCGCTGCATTTTTGTACTGACTTGACAGACTTTAGAGAATGTCTTGCACTTGCCACGTGTAATGGCTACTTTAGAGTACCTCCTTTCGATAAATACTCGGTGCTTGGCCCAAAAGTATCGACACCAAAAACCCTCGGATTTTAAAGTAATGTATCGAGTATGCACTTGTATTTACTTGTATCGTTACATCCCAATGCGCAGATTAAATGAATTGAAAATAGTAACAATAGTAAAGTCGGTTCAGTGATTAAATATAAAATATTGCATATTAGCAATAAAATAAAATCGGATTTCTCTGAAGCTGAGTAAAAACCAGTATTTGCGAAATTTCAAGAGCTTCAAAGGTGACTTCTCATACCATTGCAGGAACTAATTGTCAAGAATTTAATGGAAATTGTAATCGCGCATTATCAAATAATTAAACTAAACAACATTGGTTGCTAGATGCTTGGTTTATTGTGCATATTTTTTGAAAACTTTTACCAAACTGCGTCATAACTTGTAAGCAAAAAATCCTCATATTTATGTATATGGCATGTATGTGTGTGCTTGTATCCATGTATGCATGTACTCGTTTTCTCTTTTGTTTCGTTTATGCCATTTATGCTGCTTTGTTTTCGTGTTTTTTTCGCTGACATTAATGATGCCAGACTACAACCCTGATAGTAAAAGTGATGTAGTTATTTCCAAGTTTTGCAAATGATGTGATCGAGCCGAATTGAAGTGGCTGTTGGACGTGGCAAGCCGTCGCATACACCTATGCGATTCTGTCGACAATGCCGACCATAGTTTTAATTTAAAACGTTTAAATTAACCACACACTTATACGATTTTGCTGCAGCGATTTATTCCAACATTCACAGTTCTTTTCGTCGTGCCGAAATCGCAGACTGCCGCGTTTTGAGAACGAGAAAGGTCAATAGGATTTAACAATATTAAAACAAAATTTAACGTAAGAAAGCCATGGTACAATAATTACAGGTATTGTCTTCCCAGAGAACGCATATTCCGATCTGCCTTATTTGAAAAATATAGTTGCCCACACTTAAAGGTTTACTGCTAGGGAAAGGGAATATTTTCATACACAACATTCCATATATGTGTACGAATTTTAAGCGAACCTTGCAGAGAATTTACTTAATTTGCAAAAGCCAAAAAAAAACATTTGATTAGTATCTATACAAATTCAATATATTTATTGCACACTTTTTTCAAACGTTCTTCTCTTGTTTTGAAAAATTTTAAAAATTAAATTGAGTGAAAACAAAAAGGCAATGCCAGCTAAAAGTAAAAGAATCAATATTGAAATGCGTCAAAATGAAAATAAGGCAGCACTCTCTGGGAAGACAATACCTGTAAGCCCCCTTTCAGACACGTCAGGTCTTGAAAGCAATTTTCTTTATTATAAAAAAAATCCGAAATTCCTCTGTCACGGGTGGGACAACGTTTGTTGCGGGTGGGACACGTACGAATTTTTATATGAAAAGCAGATTTTAATGTGGTCCATATTAACACCCCTATTGCGAATGTCGACTGGCAGTAGATAAACGACTATTAAGCGATTATCGATTATCGATGCTATTGCGAGTGTCGCTTAGTCGCTCAATTAGCGACTGTGAATACTTTTTAATCGCTCATCCTTCTATTGCTGTTTTTTAGTCGTTGGAGTTTGCGTTTATAAAATTTACATAAGAAAGTGGTACTATAATGGATAAAAAGTAAGTCAATTGAACTGGAAGTTGTAAAAAATTGTGAAATATACATATGCATGTATGTGTCTGAATTACAGATCAAAAATTATAAGCAACAAAAGGCAACTTGCGCGGTTGTTCGTACTGATGCAGGAGAGTGAAGACATAGGCAAAGGAATTTCCGGAAAGAGTAGGGTAGGAAGCTCCGCTTCTATTGGAAAAGATACATATACAATATTTCTTGTGCATATAACTCCGGCTACGCCATCCACAGTGTTTTTGCGCAGAGCCAACATCAAAAGTTTATACAAAAAAACTGCATAATTTATTAATTGACTAGTGCTCGGAAATTTGAAATCTTTATTTTAAATTAAAGTTGAATTCTTTCAATACACTTGTTATGTTAAAGTTTTTAAAATCGGGTCACGCGTTTGGACACAAAAACCCAACATCATTGTACAAAAAACTTAACCGTACCGTATTTCTTAAACTTCCATAAAGTTTATTAATGAGGAAAACAGCTTTTCCTGCAAATCATGTAAAGCCTAAAAACTGTGAAGCATCGGAAACGCAACTTCTATTCATAAAACTCACACATGTACATACACCTTCCAAGTCCAAGGGATCCGACGAATCTCGCAATTCCCTCCTTGCTTTAGCTAACTCTACTAATCTATTACCTTCGGATCCACTTCTTCTTCACTAAACCATATTTCAACTGTGTCCATTTTTTTAATTTTATAATAAAAGCAATTATTTAAAAAATGATGTAAATAAAACACTCAAGAAACAAATGTAAACAAACAAACAGCTGTTTACAATTCTATCGACCATTCACAATAGTACAAATTTTTATCGATCAAGTTACACAATAGCAAAATAAAAGATGTTCGACTCGATCGACAAATTTCTATTCTACTGCCAGTCGACACTCGCAATAGGGGCCTAAATATTTGTTATTTGAAAATATAAGAAGCCATGTAGTGGTTTACTTCACTCACGTTTTATCTTAGGATTGTGCCTTTTGTATAGAAGAAAATGCCTAGCACCGCCAGTCAAAAAAAAAATATTAAAATCCAACGCGATTTCTTAGCATCTTCGTATTCACTTTTACCTTCTTAAATTTAATGAGCTATAAAACTGCATACCTACGTCAGTAAAAGTGACGATACGGCCATCGTGAAGGTTTGTAGTGAAATTATTGATAATTTGTATATTTTTTTTTAGATTTTCCGTAAAAGTCAAGTTGGAAAACCTTTTGCGGAGATAAATTTTTAAATCTGGCAACCCTGCCTAGGGATAAAGAAGAGACGAGAAATGAAAATACTAACAAAGGAAATGTTGAACAGCGAATAGAGCAAAAATATTCGATTTCGTAATTTTTTCTTTGTTTGTGCACAACATCCGAGTCGTACGCAAACAAATAATAAGCAGAGTTTAGGTGCTTTTAGTGCAATTTTTTAAGTGGTAATTGGTAGTGTTCAAAGTATACTGAGAAGCTGAAAACAAATATCTAAGATTAAAAAGTTCTTGGTAAGAAATCCATACACACTTACAAACGAACGTCGAAATTACAAAAAATTGTAAACAATCGGAATACGCAGATCAGTATCATGGCTGTGTTGGACTATACAATTCAAAGAAAGAAAAAGGCGTGTCAAATTAAGCCCTAGGGATGTACATATGTATGTAAATAACTTGAGGTAAAGGAAATTACAGGAAAGGGATCTGCAGTGAACAAATACTAAGGTCAGGTCGCATATTTGAGTACATATATACTCAAATAATCAGCTGCTCACCTACAAACAAATACACTTTTATGTATACCATACATCCATACATATGTATGTATATACCCAGCAAACCATAATGTCAGACGATTTGAAATGATTTGATATTGATTTGAAAATAGCGGCTTCTCAATAAAAAGGGAGCTTGATCGACATTTGAAAATATGGTAAACTCAAATCAATTTCAAAGGTTATTTTTAAATTTTACTTCAAATGTGGAAATAAAATTTATTATAAAAAATGTATATTTCATATTTATTTCTTCTTCACGATGTACATGCATAACTATAGAAAAAATTAAGATAAAGTAATTTCTAATAAATTCGTCTTGAAGGAATGCAAAGCCGCGCAAACATCTAATCGACTATTTGTGGGCTTTCTCTTTGCATATTTTTTTGTGTTCAATGTTTTTTTAATCGATTATAATTTTAGGCTTACAATTTTTGATTAAACTGCGCACTTTCATATCATTTGACACTTGCCATGTTTCTTCAAATTAAGCTCAAATGAATTTAAAATGTAAAATGTAAACCTTGTTTTCAATTTGAGAATTCTTTGAGAAAAACATTTGATATCAAATTGAGAAATAAATTTTTCTCAAACGTTCGAAACTGTGTTTGCTGGGTATGTATATCAGAAAAGTGTGTGTATATACTTAGGTATATGCCTATAAAAGTTAATATACATACATATGTATGTATACGGATATATGTATGTAGGTATGTACATATCGTCACCAGAAATGCAAAAACACGCAACAAACATCAGCGTTGAAATGCATAAAGTCGTACTAATAAAAAATAAAAAATTCCATATTCTCTTTTTCATTTATATTATGGATTTCATCGAATTACATCTCCCCACATAATTTTATGAAAAAAAAAAATAAAATATTAGTCACGACTTTTTCAATTTCATTTACGAGATGTTACGTCTTTTGCATTATTATCGTTTGAGAATAGCCCCACAGGTGACCATATGTACATATTTATTTACTAGGTGACCAGATTTCTGGTGCCAAAAATCGGGACATTTCTAAAGCATCGAGTCCGAACATACAATTTTGTTATTAGAATAAAAAGGCTTAATATAGTTTTATTTAAAACAAAACAAAGAGAAAAAAATAAAATATAACTTACTATAGCCGTCATCGATTCGCCAACAATTAGCGAGTGGCGAAACGAACGAACTCAATGAGGTACAACCAAACTCGCTATCGTCCATCCTTGCTAGCTAACTTTGTTGTTGCTTTCACGTGCAAAATTTTTTGTTAAGCGACCGAAACTCAAACGTATGTGTAACTCGAAGTGACTTCGAGTAGCTTGTGGAACAAACCTAATATCAGGTGATGTCACTTAAAGCATAAACAGACGGCAGCGTTGATCCGGATCAACTCGGGAATTAACTGCAGACGACTATTTTCGTATTTCATTTATTCATATTAAAACAAACTAAATTATACCGTTATTTTGATTTCTTAAATTCTACTAACAATGACATATTAGCCCATATGGAATTTTATTATTTTATTATTGTATTTTTTCCTTTAGTTCTGAACATATATGTAACACTTCTATATTGGCAGTAAGCTAACTTCTCAATGTGTAAGCATTCCGAAATCAAAGCGAGACAGTCTAGTACCGTTTTAGTCAATGTATTGTGTACTTGAGTGCCGTTTTTGTATATGTGTTGTGTACATGTTTATTTATAAACGTATGTGTTCCTTTTCTTTCGTACGTGTTTATTGATATATCTGTACTGTAGTGCTTTCGGACGGTACTAGCTCTTACTGCCAATATAGGAGTATTACATATATGGTTCTGAAGTACATGTATATGCGTACTTAGTTTTTAAATATCTTAACTCTAAAGGAAATTTTATTACGACCTTTATTTTCGTTAACTTTTAAAAATTACATTTTTGAATTCTATCAGTTATATTATAAAAAAATTATGCGTTTAAATTGTTAGACCAAAGTGCATTATCGTAGCCATCTGAGGCACTGCTTCAATAATCAGTTGGATATATACAGTATATATTTTACCAAAAATGATTGCAAATACCTAACTCACTGTTTATTCTTTTTTAATATTGCCTGATAATAAAAAGGCAATAATATGACCATCGAAAATGAAAATACAATTTAAAATGGCAACGTTTTGATTATTAAAAGGCAAAAGATGACCATCGGAAAAGAAAATGAACCTAAAGGCGCTGGCCCAATGCAGGCTTGCTTTGCTTGCTTAGCTTTGAAAACTGTCAAAAGTTATTTGGAATATACTAAAACGTCTTCACTTGCTTTAAGCGCCTCAAAGTTTCAAATAGGCAAATGTTTTATTTGAAAGCGTTTCGTAGGCTTTTGACAAAAAAATATGTTCCCGTTCTAAATCAATTCAAACAAACTGCTGCAGACTTTTATGTACAAAAATTGTCTTACGTAATTTAAAAAAATATATGTATAATATTAGTAATTCAAAGTTTAATAAAAAGTAATCTATGTTTCCATATTTATATTTAACATGTCGCTGGCTTAAAGTGAAAAGTTGCTAAGTCCAATTTTACAAATTTTACAGGAACTTTGAATACAACATTTTGCGCGGATTCGATCTCTGTTAAAAAATTTCGTATTATTTTGGCCTTATTCCATATTCGGGGCCTCTTTTGGACTCATAAAATTTATCTTTCATTGAATATAAACGAGAAGAAATAAAACAAGTACCGGAGTCCTTAATTTCTCTTACTTTATATGTCAAAATTTGAGGTTTCATAAAATGTAGACTTATGAACTTTTCACACAAAGCTAGCGATATTTATGATGTCAAACTACTGGTAAATCGTCTCTTGAAAAATCGATTTTTTTCAGTTTTTTGTCTCTAATAAATGTACATATAGGTTTATATGTATGTATAATTATTATCATTCCATTGAAATGCAAAAATTAATTCACATTCATTTAAAAATAAATCTGAAAAGATTATTTTGTATTTCTTTTTTTTTAATTTTCTGGAATTTTATGGCAAAATTATTCTTAGTGTAAGGAAACAGACCTTGACTTTTTAACTACATACGCAGCTGGTTGCTTTGGCAGCGTTCCAAGCCGCCATTTGGCCAAACGAGTTTTTGAAGTAAATCAAAGCAGATTAAAGTAAGCAAGGCGTGCAGAGCAAGCCTGCATTGGGCCAGCGCCTTAAGAATGGCGGCGTCTTGCGCTTATTTGCAAATAGTACCACTAATCAATACTTATTTGCGTGATTTAGTTATTTGCAAATAAAAAATTAACTCAGCATTAATACCGCAAAGTTTACCATTTTGCATTTTGTTATTTGCAAATAATACGTGCGAAAAAACGTAGTTAGTGATACCTACGGATACTTTTCTCACAAAATTGTCTACACCATTTTGACCAGAAATGAAATTGAAATGAATAGAGTAGGCATTACTGTAACGCTGGTGACAACACATTATTATTTCACCATGGACTTACATGATCTTTGTCAGATAACGAGCCACACTTTCATAAAAAGTAGTAAACATTAAATAATCGAAAGGGGAATAGCCTAAAAAGGTAAAATGTCCCTTTCGTATTTATATTTTCGTCACCTTAGCTACAGCCTTTGTTTTTCATATCCACGATTTTTTGAGGGTATTAGTCAAGAATGATGAATACAAGATTGCGCCCATCAGGGAGGAATTTTGAGAATAATTTTTGCGTGACGTCACACTGGTGCAGCTGTGAGAGAGAAATGCCAAAACGCGAACAAGAATGGGAGAACAAGATGAAATTTTGCAAGAGAAACGTAAACAAGTTGCACAAGTGTGACGTCATTCAAACAGCAATTCTGTCAAATTCTCTGAGAGCGGAATAGCGGTACCGAGATGGGCGCCACCTTTCTTCTCTACATCGTGGGTATTAGTATTATTTTTTATAATTGCATTAATTATATTATTAATAAGCATGCTGGCTATGTTTATGACTTACTTTTATTTTATGGCTTTTGTGATAACGAAAGTGCTGCCTCGTTTGTACGAATTTTTTTTTGGCCCAGAGTACAGAGCCAGTCTTAATAAATGAATAAAGAAAACACTGAAAATCGGGACTTAATCGGTACAAATATGAAAAATCAGGACACTTATACGTCCCGACATAAAAAAAAACTCAGCGGCACGAATGGTCTCTCTAACTATGCAGTTAGTATAGGCTATATGTATGTATGTATGTACATATGCATATACAGCTGCTGTCAAAAGAATAGTAGTAGGGCGAACTTTTCAAATAAATGTTAACTAATGGTATAACTCGTGTACCCATCTATACTTTTTTTGTAGTTTATATCGTAGTGTTTATTACATAAGGTTTGTTCCACACGCTGCACAGTGGTCCAATCTACTCTATTAGGGTAATTTAATTATTATATTAAGAACTAGGATAGATATCGCAATGAAATTTTGCACAAATTATGTCTGAATGACTAACAACTTCACCTCATAAAATGGGCAAGATCGAATAGCGACCACGCCTACCAACCATATAATTAAAAAATCGTATTTTAATCCGCTGCACTATGTCCATATCGTTGTAAAGCTCATACAGCTCATCGTCCCATCGTCTGCGGTACTCGCCGTCGCCAACGCGTAAAAACCCGTAAATCTTCCTTTTAGCACTTGGGCACGGTTATAGATACCTGCATACCTAAAACTTTTTTAACTATTTGGGATGAATTAAAAATAGAAAGTCCGTTATGTATATACTTTATTGACGCCGGATCCGAATCAGCCACCTAATATGTGTAAAATATGTATAAAATAAAAAAAAATTGCTAAAAAGTCAGATCAAGCTTAACAACTTTTAGGGCCGTTTCCTCATCTAACCTTTAGATTACCGGCCACTTTATCGTCTCGATATATGAGTTTTCGTTTTTTCATCAGCGCATTAATTTCTCGAATCGATAAATTGTTGTTCACCCGATGCAACCTCTAAAAATGTGTACCCAACTTAAAATTTTGGTTCATGAGTCAGATATATTAGATACTAGATCGCCCTCACCCGCTTCGCTGAGTGTATGAAATTTTTACATGCTACATTGAGTAAAATTTATTTCAAGAAAACTCAATTCAAAAACAGGAGATGCTTTCCATTTCCAGACAACCGGTCAGGTACGAGCATGATTTTTAATTTCGACCAAACTCAAATATATTGTTTGTTGGTCCAAATAATGAGACGTATTTTTTCTATTGGCTCGGAAAAAATGTTCGGCCGAAATAAACGCGATTTTGTTTTTCATGCAAAAATCGATATTCGAATTGACAGTGAGAATGTTTTTTAAAATGCCCATAACTTTGTCAAAATTTAATAGATTCCAACAATGTTTTTAATCAAATGTCAGTAATTCTTGTCACTTCAAGATAGAATGATATAATTATTGATTTTCATTATTTAAAATTTTTTATTTAACAATAAAAATAAGTGCAATTTTTTTTTAAATTTAATTTCTCAAAAAGTGTATTTTTTTTTCTCTCAAACTTTTTTACCGGGAAAGAGACACTTTGAACTACAATCAACCCAAATCTCTAATAGCGAAGTTTTTTTTTCTGAGTTATGATTTTTTATAGAAAATATACGTTTTTGTGGTACATACTACAATATTCTTATATTGTTTAACTAAATGGAACATATGTAGGTAATATATCAGGAAAAAATACAGCCGTGATAATTTTTTGTGTATCAAATAGATATTAGAACACACTTTCCACCATACAGTTTCGAAATATAAAATCACATTTTTATAATCTTTGAAGCATGTGCTTGTTTTATTTTTAATTTTACAATATATTTTAAAATTTCAGAAAGCGCGATTTTGCACACACAATTATTATATATACATACATACATCCGTGCAATACGATAATCGAATACATATAGATCTATAAAGCTTCGGATTAAAAAGTTGCTGAAGTCGATATCGAATTACAAATTGCACTTGGGTATTCAGCTCTCTAGGAGTTCTGTGCTACTTTGCGCACAACTTCGGCAGAGAGTTATTGGAATAAGATGTCTGCGGACTCACCTCGACGCCAGTCCCATGGCATAGCTGTGCCTGCAATTGTTCCGCCCCAGGTTGTGAGTGATCGATCGATTCTGGACTCCGCCATTGGGTTTATTAGCGATGTAACGTTGGTGACGCATCAGTCGCACACTGAGCCCAAAGACACAATAATATGGGCAAGGTTTGAGACAACTGCTGATATAAGTGATCCATGCTTTGGCGCTGATTGGGAAATGGAAGGGCATGTGGCTCCGCCGTTGCTATTAGTACTCGGTTATGGACTTGGTGTACAAGTGTGGGCAATACCGGCAAACGGCGAGGCTATTGAAGTACTCTCGTGGCGTCATGGTGTTGTCTCGACGTTGCGTGTCCTGCCGACACCTGGTCCTACGCGATTTACGGATGAGCATGGACGTGCTGATGAAACGATGGACGCTTTTGCCGAAAAACGGCCTTTGATTGCATTAGTGGACAGCGGTACGGCTTCCACGCAGCCACAGTTTTGTACCCTAAATTTTGTATCTCTTAAGACTGGAAAGCAAGTGAAGACGATTAAATTTAAAAATCCAATTCTTGATGTACTCGCAAATCGTTCGTCCTTGGTGGCTGTATTTCATGAACGTCTAGCTGTTTTTGATGCCGGTACACTGGAAGATCGACTTTCTATAACTACTTGCTATCCGAGTCCTGGGTATGTTTTATTTATAGCTATGCTAATTTCTGATGTATAAACGTAATTGTTTTCTTAAGCATTAATCCGAACCCTGTGGCTCTGGGACAACGTTGGCTAGCCTATGCTGAGCAAAAGTTAATTCCGTCAAAACGCAGTGGTGGCGGCTGGGATGGCGAGGGCATAGCCAGCTATACAGCAACTGTACTAAATGCCGCAAAGTCGTTTGGTAAAGGATTGCGAGAGCTTGGTGAGCAAGTGGCAGCAGGTTTGACGGGAACATCTGGCAGTGGCAGCTTATCAAAAAATAGTAGTTTCGATTCCAGCACTGGCGTCGAAGCCAAACAACCGGGCATTGTTACTATAATGGATATGGAGGTTAAACATTGCATTAACGAATCGTACACACCCAAATGCTCATACAATATCGATCGCCATATTTAATAATACATTAGTGTAGCAAGCTATCTCATAATCTTGAATCCAAATTTGTAATAGTGCATATTTTTTGAAATTGAACTTCCTCGTCACGAAAATAATTTAACAAGGCGAGCAACGAAAGTATCTCTCTCTTCCTCCACTCTCTCTCTCTCTCTCTCTCTGCCATCACTCTCGGTTTCTCCCTTCGATCTCTCTTTCTTGCCGCCTTTATACTGAACTATCGAAACGTGCTTAAGCGGTTTAGGGTAAAGCTTAGTATCCAGCTCTTAAGAAAAGCAAAAACTCCATATAAAATGACGTACAAGAAATGGCTAAGAAATTTTCTTGAGTCAAATTTCCTTAAGGCAGTACGCAGTTCTTCAGAAATTTAGTACGCTTTCTACTAGGGTTTTCTAAATTTTTTTGTGAAAAAAGAGCACAAGGCAACTCAGGTTTGCAACAGAAATATATGCCCGTTCCATTATTTCTTGAGGAAAGAGTGAGGCAACAGGCTGTGAGGTATAAAAAATGTCAAAATTCCTTGGACACACACGCGAAATAATGGCAATTTTTTCTTGACCGTTTTCTTAAGAGCTGGATACTAAGCTTAAAGATTAACTTAATGAAAATGAAAATGAATGTTGAGATTGAGATATCCGCAGCATGAAAGCAATAAGAAGTAAATCGAAAGACATTTAAAATGCGTATGTAGTATGGCTCAGGCGCACTAATTTTTAGAATGGCGATCAAAAATGTTTGAGAATTTGTTTCTTTTTTTCTGCAAAATACTTAATGTACATAGTTTTTGTAATATTTTTGCGCTTTTAATTTTTTCTCTCAGCAAATCAATAAAGACTACAGTCCCAACTCAACAACATCCAGCACTGGCGTTATTGACAATGAATCCATTGTAGCTCATTTTATCGCCCACTCAGAAGCTGTTGTGGCTATGGAGTTCGACAACTCAGGCATGTTGTTGTTAACTGCAGACAGGCGCGGTCATGATTTCCATGTTTTCCGTATACAACCACATCCAGTAAGCGCTAGTTTGTCAGCGGTACATCATCTGTATGTATTACATAGGGGCGACACCAGTGCAAAGGTTCAAAATATAGCATTTTCTCTGGACTCAAGATGGGTAGCGGTTTCAACTTTGCGTGGAACTACTCACGTCTTCCCAATAACACCGTACGGTGGTCCAATGGGTGTGCGGACACATACTTCGTTACATGTTGTTAATAAACTGTCCCGGTTTCATCGATCTGCAGGCTTGTCAGCAGATGGACGATCAAATTCTCCAATTTCTCATTCGGAAAGTACGACTTTTATGCAATCACTGCAACCGTACCACAATACGACACTCCCACCATTTCCACGTCCTACAATTGTTTTGGCTTTGGCTCAGCTACGACAGCCATTTGCGCTCGGTTCTCCTCCTGGATCTGCGGGGCTTGCTATGCACGGTAAAATCGGTGTGAGTACTGGTGGTACATCTAGCGCCTCACAGCGACAAAGACACTCTTCGTTGTCAGATGACAATGGAAAACCTTTGAGTGTATGTGCTATTTTTGCAAAATCTCGTTCTTGGTTACTTGAACCACCAAATGTCACTCGGGAAGCATCACATCGGATTCAGCGCAAGGCAGTTGATTCGCTTTTCGTCATGGCTGGCCATGGTGCTCTAATTCAATACGATTTGGATACGAAACTTGCATCAAGTAATATACATATATATTGTTTTTCTTCATTAAGTATATAATACTAAGATAGGATATTTTTTGATAGATATAGCCAAAGAAAAAAATTTGTGATGACACTCCAATTGAATTGGAAGTGGAAGCTAAAGCGCAATGGAATCTTGGTAGACGAAGAGATGGATCTCATGAATTGATGCCACCATTAACAAATGATAATTGGTTAATGAAGGATCGATATTCCTGTTTAATGTTGGATAGTATACATAATTTTGATGACGTGGAGGAAAAAACCGAGAGTTGGGTATCACAAGTAGAAATAATAACACACGCCGGACCACATCGTCGCCTTTGGATGGGGCCACAATGCGTGTTCAAAACCTACAACACACCCAGCGGGTCTCTTACCTAAATCTTTCAAAAACTGAAACTGAATAATCAACTGTGAATTTTAGGTCTAATTTGAACCATGTCGATGTCGAGGCCGTGGAAATAGGGGTAACCAAGCCTACGCCCACAGCTGCAGCTATGCGATCGCACCCATTAAGTATGCCAGCCACTGCTACAGCGCGCTGCTCCTTGCCGGTCCTCATCGAATCGGGTTCTTACAGTACGTAGACAACTTATTTTAAGTTGAATCGATTTTGATTTTTTTTTGGTTCATAAAATTCAATCATTAGGTAGTATAGAGCAAAGTCCTAAGCTTATGGATCGTTTTCATCACGATCACTTGGATTCTGATTTTGCCGTATCGCATGGGGATTCTAGACTGAAGGAGGATTTGGCCGATGCTATGCGCGAATCACCCTCTGTATCTGAGGTTCACAAAATTACTGGTAAGTCGTGTTTATGTTTTAATTAAAACATGCGGTGGTGTAGGGTTTTTCGTTTCGAAGTTAGCTTTATAATATTTATTCACTTATAGTATATATGTATGCATGTACTAGCTTTCGTCCGCGTGATATATTTCGTTTAACCATATGTTTCAAATGTAATAATAATTCGCTTTGAACAAAGGTGGGGGTCATATAAGAATAAACTTGAAGATAATAGTAAATAGATTTGCACTGCTTTTCTGGCGCATGCGAAAACCTGAGCGGATGGTAAATAGAGCCAAGTTGATTGTCTTACAAAGCTGAGAGAACAATGAAACTAAGCTTTCATTAGCTATTTGCGGTATTTCATACTTAATTATATCTGTAGACAGACACCAACGCATTCGCATTAACGTGTTGGCATCATGAGATGGGCGTTTTTTATTTTGCTCCTCATTTTCTCCTTGCAATTTTTCTAATGCGCTCAGCTTCTTATCGATTTTCATCATTGTTGATTTGAGGTTGGATGGCTCAGCAGCAATTTCACAAACCTTCTGCATAATGATTAATTTTGTAATTATGCTCCCTATGGATGCTTCCGTTCCAGCTTTTAAAACCAACTCACTGTTGTTGGACAATTGATTTCCATCTTTGGTGCTTCATCAGAACGGCGGACATATTAAATTTTGGAAGTTGTGAAAGTAGAAGCTTTTACTTCGTTTTATTTGCCAATTTACCTTTCGTTACTTGAAAATTGCCTTTTAGTCTTCTTGAACTCATCAAATTTTTCTATTATGAGGTTAGTTGAGCATTTTCGTTTCATATAAAAAAACGAATAAAAATAAAGACAAAAGCGAATAAAAGAAAGAGTTGTTTACAAAACTCCGCTCTGGATACTGCAGCAGGGTAAACTCAGATGTGCCCAACGTATGTCCGGCAGGCGAAGAGTCATCTCACACACCTCTTTCCGTGCCCACTGAACCCCGCTGAACTAACGCTTCTCTTCCCCTGGTCCAACCCAGTCTGACTGGCATCCTTGCCGAGCCTTCCGTTGGTTGAGCTTGACGACAGCGACGAATGGCCTCGTCAGAATATGTACTTTGCGTACGTTCCACTCAAGGATGAAAATAACTAACTAAGAGATTGGCAATCCTTGCGTCGACGGACCCAACGAACGTTGGCCAACACTCATCTTTTGACGCAAGTAAGTACGGCAATGCTGACAGTTGTATAACCTTGCATTTACACAAGACAAGACAATTGAGAATACGTATTAGTTGTCACATTGTTTGAGTAAAGTAGGTGTCCAGACAATCAACTGTCTTCGAAAAACCAATAGCAATGATGAAAACATCGATAGAAGTGTGAATATATATTAAAAAAGGGTGAATGTGTTGCCATTGTATCTGCAAAATTTACTTGTGTAAACCCAAGTACGCGGCCAAAAGGAACAGCTGATTTTTGTTTGCAGACACAACACTTAGGGACGTTTTCACCATTTCGGGCTAACATTTATCCCCAGTTGAACATCGTTACCTACCCAATGCTAAATGAATGGAGTCAGTACCATCGGTAACGATGTTTAACTGGCGATTAGTGTTAACCAGAGTTGGTGAAAATAGCCCTTAGTTGCAGCCAAGATACGCACCCACCCTCTGTGCAGCAAAAAATATGCGCTCAACAATGCAAGGAAAGCTTAACATCGAAAAGCTGCAATCACAACAGACGGCCAATTTATTCGCCACTCGTCTCACACACCTGCTATCTGAGAGCACTCTTCAACAAATCGACATACGCGATCAGTGGAGCCACGTTTCTCGCTCATTAAGTACCGCCACCGAAGAAACAGTCGGATTTCAGCGAGCGCGAAAGAACAATTGGTACGATGAGGAGTGCCAGGAAGCTGCAGAGAAAAAAGATGCCGCCTACAAGGCCACGCTGCGAACGCGAGCCATGTCGGACCGTTGTAGGGAACTGAAGAGGGAAGCGAGACGTATTTGCCGCATTAAGAAGAGAGAGGCCGAAATACGTGAGTGCGAAGAGCTTGTAATGCTGGCCAACAGGAAAAACGCCCGAATATTTTTTGAGAAAGTTAGACGATTTACTGAATGGCGACCTAGAGACTGAATAATAATAATTGGCGCTTACACATATGTTAGTGTTTGGGCGAGCTTCTCCTCTGATTTGTGGCGTGCGCCTTGATGTTGTCACACAAATGGGAGGGACCCAAAATTTTACGCCGACTCTGAACGGCGTTTGTATTTTTATGAGAAGCTGTTTTTCGTGGCAGAAATATACTCGGAGGTTAGGAAAAATCTTTTTTCTACATTTTTGTGTTTTTTTTTGTTGCGATGTTGCTTTTTTGCTTTTACCAGGGCTTGAACCCAGGCCCTGCGAAGTAAAAGCGCGCACTGCTTACCACTACTCCACAGCGGCCGCCAGAATGTTCTTAAATTATGGAGGGAACACTTTTCCACCCTGACTGGCAGTAGTGGAGAACACGAACCGGAGCCCCCAGTCGATGACGATGGAGTCGGTGTCCCGCTGCCTGACTATGACGAGGAATGAATACCGATTACGCGGCTGAAACACATTAACGCTACTGGAGCTGACGGCCCGCCGACGACTGGAATTTAAGTGTGTTCTGCCCAATCTACAAGAAAGGCGACCCCGCCATACGCGCCAACTACCGCGGGATCAGCCTTCGAAGCATAGTTTACAAGGTCTTATCGAGTGAATGTGTGAAAGACTGAAGCCCACCGTCAACGAACTAGATGGATTTATCATTGGGGCTTTAGACCTGGGCTCGAATCGTAACATCTGTTCACGGATCGAAAACTATACGAAAGAAAATTACGTGATACGTCAGTCGTATAACCTGAATGGGATAAAGAGTACGTTCACCTATGTCATAATCCGAAAAATGTGTTTTTACGTGACGAGTAATACGATATCGTATGTGACGATTCGAGCGCTGGCAAATTCATTATAGATCCGTTATTCACAATACGCCAAGTCTTGGAAAAACCCGCGAGAATAGGATCGACACTCACCATTTATTTCGTCGCCTGGGTAAAAGATTGTCGTAAGCGCCATTTTGAC
>NW_023458937.1:41005-59397 GCF_013731165.1 Rhagoletis pomonella
GATCGAATGGATGGCCGTCTTAGTCATCAGTTCTGAGTCTATTCGATTTCTGAGTATGAGGCCTTATGTTGGACAAAAGGGGGAGTATAAAGGACTCAGAGGAAATTAGCCTATAGTTACAGAAGATAGAGCTGGAAAATTATCGATGACACTAGCTCATCGATAGTATCGATGGTTTTTGACTATCGAAAACATCGATGGTTTTGTAATCACTATCGACAGTAACATACATATTTCAGAGCGCAGATGCAGCTTGAAGCCAAAAATCGTTGATAAAACTTTGCTCCTTAACAAAAATATCGACATATTTTCGCAATTCTGATCTCATTTTCAATAAAAGTTGTTGTGTTTAATTTTTTGACTTTTTTAATCAAAACTATCGATAGTGTCGACATTTTCGATAGTATCGATACTATCGATGGTTGTGAACTATCGATGGCCACGACCATCGATAGTTTCCAGCTCTAACAGATGATATGGAATAAATTAACCGACGAAGACTTGCGTGCCGCTTCCACTTTTCTCTCAAAGTGTTTGCCGCTGGTGATCCCATATAAAGGTTACAATGTAATTAATTAAATTAAATTAAAAGTATTTTTCAAAAAAAACTGGGTAACAGTTATTCGTCGCCACCCAGTACATGACCTGAACTATGTTTTCGACGATTTGATTCGGGTTCAGCGCCCCAAAATTCTTTTTAAATGTATTTAATGTTTCTGCTTCCAAAAACAGTTAAATTGTGTTGGCCTGGGTTATAAAAATATGTATGAACCACCATGCTTTAAAAATTGTTGGGATCAAAATTAGCAATAGTGATTTAAACAAAATTAAACCAAAAAATAAATTCACTATAAATAAAATAATTTGAGTAGAAACCCAAAGGAAATAAATTAAAATGAATTGAAATTAAGAAAATTACTTTAAAAGATATTAGAACGGAATCGACACCTGAGTTGAAGATCGACCTATCTCGGCAGCTAGTTCGAAAACGCCCTATCTCAGAAAACTTTTCAAAAACGACTTATCTTAGCTGTCGATTCAAAAACGCCCTACCTCAGCACATTTTCGTTTGAGATAGGGCGTTTTTGAACCGCATTCTGAGATACACCCTCATCTCAATAAAATTCCAAAGGTAGGAGTTTTATCATCACTAAGGCAGGAAAATACGTTGGGTGCATACAAATACAAATAACCGACAGTTAAGCACAAGAGACATCACATGATTTAGATAACTTTAGAATTTATAGGCGCAGTTTAGAATGTAGCTTTTTTGTTTGGAACATTTTAAGAATATTTTAGAGTTGGCCGATTACGCCTCGTAGTAACGCAAACCTCGTAAACAAACCGATTTTCCATACAAAATTAAGTAAGTTTACGATGTTTACTTGGTTACGAGGCATTAATGCGTTTAGATGAATACATTACCCCTGACCGTAGTTTTACACTGGAGATGTTATTTTTTATTTTTTTGTATTTTATTTATCCCTAAGCGCGTACCGTTAGATTGAGGCTTTTGCATTTTTCTTCTATGCATTCCTTAGGGGCTCGTGCTGCACGCATCTACCATTTAAATCTACATACAAAAACTTTGCTTATTTCTGTACTGGAGTATGGAGGCAAGTGATTTTGTTGATGTTCTGCTGCTTTGCAATGCATTCATTTGCGTTAATGAATATCTCGCACTCCCGCTCCGACTGCACCCAATTCGATTTTCGGCTGCATATTTTGCTACACATTAATTTTTGTTCATACATTAAAAATAATTATCAAGACCATATTGCGCAAATAAAAATATGATTGGCTATAAAAATGTGTTCATATGTAAACACCACACCACAGCACCGCGAATATTAATTTACAAAGAAAAATGCCTTTGGCTTTTTGTTAATGCTTCTTTCTCACAACATGTTTTGTTTTTCTTCTCTTCCTTTGTCTTTCTATTGAAGGTCGATTAGCCTCTGAGGTCGCTCCGTCTGATAGTGTTTCCTTCTATGATGCCCGTGCAGATCCCGATATTGGTGATGATGATTCAGATTTCAGCCCGAAAGCGATGTGTTTATATTCCTCTTCTTCTCCCGCCATGACATCAGAATCACTTGCTACAAAAAGTCTTTGGGACTTAGTTCCTGATGTCGATTCCGACAAAACTAAGACGACTCGGTTGTTTTCAAATCCATTAAAGAAGCAAACAGAAATTCCAAAAATTTCCACAGCTTCTGTAGAAAAAGTGGTTAACCCTCTGGGAACTGTAACAACTGTGATTTCAGGTATTTCGACTGAGGTTAAAAAGGACATTCTTGATGAAGTGGTGTCACAATTAGCTGCCGAAGAATGCATTATACATGAGAACTGTGATGAGTCTTTGTTTCGCCCCGTGGTGGCCATATTTTGCGATGACAAGGATCGAAAGGCAGAAGAAGAGGCTGCGCGAGAGAATAAAGAATTTTGCAAACCACCAGAGTTAATCAGAAATAAACTTGTTGTCCCAGTTATAGCAAAAGAAGTTGATGCAGAACTTAGTAAAAGGGAAAAAATTGAAAAGAGTGCGAAGATTAAGACGCAAAATTTGAAGAAAGCAAAAGACCTTTCGATGGAAAATAAGAAATCAATCGGCAGCGATTTAACCAACGAAAGTGATAAAAAACAAAAACAGCAAAAAGAAAAATTCGACTACAAACAAACGCCGACAGAATCGCCAATTACCAAATATAACTGTATGGAAGGTAAAAACGAGAAAATGAATAAAGATAATGATAATGTCGAATGCAATCGTGCAGACAATGTAAATAATAAAGTCAATGATTATGAAACAAAAAAAGGCGTCACAAGTATGTCATCATTGGAAGAAGAAGTAATAGAATTCAAGAGAATGTCACCTTTATCTGTAGTAAAGAATCGAAGGCAACCAACTTTATCAGATGTTAAAGGTCTAAGGAAAGAGCAATCAATAGAAGACTCTCCTAAAAACCCGTGCAAGGGTTTAAAATCGAATGAAGCTAAGAAAACTGATAAAAAAGGGAATGAATCCAAAAAGCTTGAAACAGAAAGGTTTAAACAGACAGAAAGGAACGAGGAATTGTCGTTGAAATATAATTTTTCATCTGATCATCAAGAAGAAAAAATCAAAGAGTCTGCCCAATGTTCAATACTACCAAAATCATTGGAGCTCGCTGAGATATCAGACTCGGAAGATCAGCATACAAAATTAAGTATAGCTTCGAAATCACACGTGTCCATTGACACGCCGCTTCAAGAGGTCAACGTTACGGAAATCGAAGGCGATATCAAAAGCACAAATAAATCAAACAATCTTTTAGATAAAAAAGACTTGTCGAAAAACTTTGAAAAGGCCGCCAAAGTAGGTGATAAATCAGATTTGAAACCGGAAAGGTTGGCAGATGTAACGTCTAAGGAGAAATTTGAAAGTGAAGAACCTAGTAAAATTGCACAAAGCTGTGCCACGCACGATTTGCGGAAAAATACCATACCAGCATCATTAACCCCGAAAGCAGCACCCAAGCAAAACGAAGAGCACTCTGAAAGTGATAGCTTATATACTGTTAAAGTTATAGATACTACTGAAGCAATACAACAGAATAAACAATCAAAACCCAAATGCACTGAAAACAAAACTTTGAAAGATGTAAGCAATAAACTAAGCAAGCACAAAAATAGTGATTCAAAATTAACACCAGTAGTTGTTAGCTCACCTAAAAAAACGCCAACGAAAGAACAAAAAGAATCAAAAAAATCTGCAAACACACCACAAGAATGCGATAATATAGTCGTAAGTGTTGCTGTACCTACTGAAACTTTGCCGATAACTAGTAAAAACTATGTTACAAAGGATTCTGTCGACGGAGTTGGCAAAAACAATAAAATACCGTTCGAACAAGAAGTCAGTACAGTTGTCTATAAGGAGGAAAATGAGGTATGCCCACTGTTGGAGCCAAAATCGAAAACTAATCCCGGTTCACAACCGCCCTTAGTAATGAATCCGGTTTGGAAAACTTTAAATACTGTTCAGACCGCGAAAACACACCCCGACACTCATATTGATAACTACCCAACCTTAGGAGCTGTCGGTAAAACTAAAAAGTTTGTTAAAAATAAGGAGAGCTCAACGGAGAAAAGCGAAGGCGCCGGCTGTAAGAGTGGGACCAAGTGCTCTTCAAATTTTGAATCGTTTTCTGCGTTACAACCACTAGAATCTTTGCCTCCATTACCAGTTTTGGAGCCACTAGAAATGTCTCCATATACAACAATTTTAAAACATAAAGAATCTAAGCCTCTTACAAAGGTCAAAGATAATTTGGCAGAGCAATTGAGCTTGATTAATTTTGACAGTCCTTTGCAAGAACATCCAAAGAGCGATCGGAAGATGGCATCAACATCTACGCTCAGTGGAATCAATCATCAAAATTTAATTTTCGCTTTATGCGGATCTCTGCACTATGAAGGTGATGAAGATAAATTGCCGACAGAATGTCCCATAACCTCTAATCCAAGTGGTGGAGACCCAACAGTAACGGAGTATAAGTTGCTGCACGAGAATGAGGAACAATACTTGAGTTTGGAACAAAGTTCTCAAGAAACAAATACAACCAACACAGCTACGACAAATGAAAAATCTTCCAGCTCAGAAAATTCTTCTGCATCAGAAGAAATTATTGTAATCGAAGAGAAAAAAATGAGTAAAAAGCAACGGCGGAAGCGACAACAAATGGAGATAAAGCAGCAGCAGGAAGAAGAGTCTGTAACTCGCGACGATGATGAAGAGTTACGCCCATTAATTGGCATGACAGATTCTCACTTAGAAACACTTGCAGGAGTAAGAAGGGATGTGCCCTGTTCAATGCCATCTAAACTAGAAAACAAGGATGTACCAGGAAAAATTAAAAATATAACTGTTTTAGAATTAGCACAAAATGCGACTGCTTCGCCACTAGCCAATTCCACAACTACCACGACGGATAGCGAAGGCCCCATACCAGCCACCACTTCAGACGACAACATTTTCATTTTGCCCTTGACCCCAGCAAACACCCATGCGCCCATGAAACAGAAGACCAAGAGAATCGAACATAAAATAAATCTTATGGCTGCGATTGATGCTGCTACCTCGTCGTCTACATCTTCTGCTGAAGAAAGTAATATGGAAACAGAAAGCCGCCGAATCGCCTCCGACCAAGAACTATCTGTCCACGGAGTAGGTGCATCACAAACTCAAACAGTTTCAACCAACGTCAGCTTAGTCACACCGTCATGTGCGCCAAAGAAGAAAAGCAAGCGCCGTAAGAGATAAGATTTAGCTTTCTGTTTGCTGTGTGTCTTTTGTGTAATGATTGTATACTATTTATATATTGTATACTACACTGGCAAAAGAAATAGTGATAGAATTTTAATGACAGGTGCTGATGAAAAAGTATCAAAGAATGGTTTAGCAAAAACAAGATTGACTTAATTGTACATATAATTTTACGATTTGAATAACACAAACGCGCCAGCATTTGTACATACATATGTACATACATATAATATGTATGTATGTATGTATGTATGTACACATCGTCGCCTGAATTAAAGATTGTCGTATGTTGCTTTCGGCAGGTTTTGGGAAATGCCAATTGAAGTTTGGAATGCAGTTCCTCAAAGATTGTTTTCAAAGTCCCAGAGAATGTTACTACTTCACGAAATTTTTAAATTATTTTATTTTTATTGTTTATTGTTAATTATTTTTCAATTTATGAAGGATTTTCTTTAGTAAAATTTTTTTTTGTATGCTACATTTGTCAACAATTTTGCAACCACTTCGTATGACATGCGAACAGAAACAACAACAACAACATGCGACGAAATGAGATACATTTTGTTTACTAATTTAACTATACTTTTTACTCAATTTCTCGGAAACTAAATGAGATATCCAAATATAGGCGACGCCATTTTAAAGATCTTTATTAATTTAGCATGACTGCATTATTAACTCAATTTGTACTAAATTATCGATAAAATTTTTGTCAATATCACGGAAACTTAGAGAGGTATCTAAAAACTGATAAAACCACTTACGACAACCTTTTATCCAGGCGACGATATGTATGTAAGTGTCAGCACTACGTATGCATAAACAATAATTCTATTGCATGAAAGTTTAATTACATAACAAATTTCATGAAAACATTGTCAAAACTTATTTTATAACTCCCCATTTCCAAGAATCGCAATGAATCATAAACCGAGCACGAATCAGAAGAGACATATTTTTACATAATTTTATTTGCCTATTGAAAAACAACAACAAACTAAAAAAGCATCCACTTATACCTCTAAATTTTTTATTAACAGAAAATTATAATTTATTATGTTAATACAGTCTATAACCGCGGCCAAAAATGGAAGATTTATAAAAAGTATTTATTATTAGTAAATGTCTTATAGTTTGTGTTCAATTATGTATGGAAGTTTTCTTAGTTACTCTGCAAAAGTTTTATACCCAACAGTAGCACTATGTATATTTACAATAACGTAATATTTAATTTCGGTTTTGTATGTCTTAAAATCAAATGGCAAAGGGTTATTAAAATGATGAATTTTTAGGATATACATACATACAATGTGAACGTATAAAAGTTGTAAATAGATTATCTTATTCATTGTAATATTAAACTGGCTTTATTAAATCATATAAAATAAAGGTTTAAGTTAATAACCAACTCCGTCTTTTTTCACGTTTCACGTTGCAAACCGCCGTACCCTTTTTTGATAATTGTGGTATAGAACAGTAATCGGAAACCGTTGTATGACGGTGGTTCGCTTTTAAAGAACAAAGTTGGCAAAGATTACTTATTTCACACATACATATGTATACAGATACTACGAGTACTATATTACACCTTATGTTTATATTACACGCTTTTATTTAACTTGCTCATCCCGCGGAAATTTCTAATCGATCTAGAGGCTTGAAACTTTGAGCATGGTTACAATCACGATGACAATGCAATTTAAAATATAAATTGATTCCTAAAATGGTGTAGGCGCATCGGCGTAGCCAGAATAAAATTTAGGGGGGGGCTCGACCCTATTAAGCTGGCATTTCAGGGTACTATTTTATTTATATATAAGGAAAATTTGAAAGTTAGGGGGGGCTCGAGCACCCCCCTGCCCCTACCTGGCTACGCCCATGTGTAGGCGTCTTGATTTCAAGGTAAAAGTTATGGCTGACAGAGCGTAATTTGCCAAAGAACGTAAAAAATGCTCCAAGTTCTTCATATTGCGAATTCTTTTGTAAGTGAAGTACCGAAAATTAGTTTCAACTGTTTTCCCATGCCCCAACTGTTAAGTTTCATAAACTTGTGTATATCGTCGCTACATGTCAAACTACGAATGTTCAAAAATGCTTTTTCAATTGCGCATGCGTCTAGAGTGTTTGGCAAGTTGCCAAATCGTCAAATTTCGAGTCTTCTTAGAAGCAGAGGATACTGGCTTTAACAAAGTGTCGAATCCCACAACAATTTTTACAACCGTTTTTTTTTGCTATCGTGAAAAGTACCCATTTTCATATTCGATAGTTTGACATGGTAGCGACGATATGTAAAGCATCAAATGTTGCATGCTGTTAAGAATTACGTAACATCTTTGTTTTTCTATCACAGGGAGACAGAATACGATAAACGGCACCCGTTTCGCATTAGAAGTCACTTTCGTTTTAAAATTGTATGCACTTATATATATCGTCGTTTAAAGTACAAAACCGCGTATCAACAAAATGCAAAACCGCGTAGGTGAGGTTTCTTCTGAGTACTGTTAAGGCTTTCTAAAACATAGCTCAACCAGCTACCGACGTAAAACCGTACACCGTGACACGAATTACATATCTTATGGGATTCTCGTGTTAACGTTAACGCACCACCGAATGACGCAAGAATGGTAGAATACAAGATTGCGCCAATCGAGCTGAGAGCAACTGGTTGTGATGCCACATTATTTTTAGAATGAGAGTGTAAAGAATAATTTTGAAGAAGAAGAGGAGGAAGCGAACAAGTTGTGCGAAATAGTGATGTAAAACTAGGAAGAATTGTACCTACTCTTCAGCTTCTTAAATTTGAACGTACATTCGGTACAATCACGTTATTTTAGGTACATTTGGAACGTAGTAAAATATTGTTTCATGTAAGCCAAAAAGTTTTTATGGTACAGATGGAAGATGTAGTCCACCAAGTGACAAAAATATATGCACATAAAAGTACATGTTTACTGTTTAGGTACGTGTATCTACTTTTCGGTACAACTTTTCGTCAAATAGGTACAATATGAATATTTAATATTCATCACTAGTGCTCAAAAATAATAATGTGACGTCAGCGAAAGGATGGATGCTGTCAAACCGAGAAAGAGAGGATTAACGGTCCGCGGAAGGCACCACCTTTGTTTCGCTACATCGTACGCATGACGGTGACGATTCCACATAGTTTAACATCACTATTTCGCACCACTTGTTCGCTTCTTCATCTTCTTCAAAATTATTCTTTACACTCTCATTCTAAAAATAATGTGAAGTCACACCCAGTTGCTCTCAGCTCGATTGGCGCAATCTTGTATTCTATCATTCTTGACGGTGACGTTGTCGTTGCTTCTCACTCTCTATCAACAGCAATTGCAGGGCGCTCCGCCGGTGGCTGGTTGAGCTAACACTCGCGTTCGCCACCGCGAAGTGTTTGTACCGCGATGTTGGGAATCCTGTATAGTTTTGGGAATTCTGTATAGTTTTGGGCCATGGGATTACACCGTGCGACAGTCAATTTAACACACGAAAAAATCAATATATTCACAAAACTGGGGCCAAATATAGTAAAACTGCGTTTTTAGTGTTTCGCTCTGACGTCAGGATTTTTTTTTTAAAGAGACTGAAATATTTAGAATAAGATTGAATAAAAAAAAATATTCTAAAGATTCGGTGCATTGTACAATAACAATATGGGTATCAATTAAAAGGAAAAATTCTGTAGAATAGAAAAAAAAAGTTGATTTTTGGGTGCACCAGGACGAATAAGTATTGAAAATGTCCTTTTAAAACTTTATCCTTGAATATCCTTGGAAACTTCCAATATTTATTTTTGAAAAAAATATATGTCAAGGACTAATTAGTTTTAGATAAAAAAATTTTACACTTCTCTTAATAAGATATTGATAGTTACAATATACATAAATAAAGATATTTGAATCATAAAAGAACAAACTGACCGTAGGATATACCTACGATTTAAATACTTGATTTATTTTGTGTACAAGGGCGTAGCCAGCCTTTCATCTAGGGGGGCAAGAGTTTATATAGAGGGAAAAAATGTTTTAAATATATATTATTATTATATACAACGAAATTTTTGTGTTTAAGAAAGTGTAAGTTTTCTGGTAGCCTTTACAATGATACCAATTTTTTAAAAATCGGTTAGTAATTTTTTTTTTTTAATATTTTTCTTTATAAAAAGGGGTATTTTTTGCTTTCAAGTGTTTCTTCTCAAATTTTTTTTTTATTTTTTTTATTATTTTATAAAAAAATGTATTCTTTCCTTTTAAGTGTTTTTTCTCAAATTTTTACATACAAAGTATACAAATATGCATAACAGAAGAGGAGAAGGGGGTGCAATCACGTTTAAAAAAATACCAACTTTTTAAAAACCAGTTAAAAATTGTTTGAAATATAAGGTTTTTAATTTTTTGAAGATCCGACCTTTGCCCCCTTATAGCACCTGTAATATAAGTTTGCAAAAAAAAAAAGTTATAAACCATTTAAATAAGAGCAAAAGGCGGTCTACGATTTTTTTTTAGTTTTTTTAATTATTTACATATGTATAATAATAAAAAATAATTTTTTACCAAAGATCTTATTTCGAACTTCGAAGGCCCATATCTCGATTTCGGAGGCTAACTTCGAAAAACGGAGAAATTACTTTTTACCTATGACTCAATCTCTTAAAAAAAAAATTGGTTTGGTCCAATACGCATCGGAGTGCTGTACAGTGTAATGATTCTAGTATCTTCATTTAAGTATGTTGTAACTATCAATATCTTATAAAGAGAAGTGAACATTTTTTTTATCTAAAACTAATCAAGTTAGAAGGACGAAATTCGAGGATGTGATAGTTTACATATTAGTCCTTGACATATATTTTTTTCAAAAATTAATATTGGAAATTTCCCAGGATATTCAAGGATGAAGTCTTAAAAGGACATTTTAAACATTTATTCGTCCTGGTGAAACAAAAAATTAAAATTTAAATTCTACAGGATTTTTCCTTTTATGAGAAGCTGTTTTTCATGGCAGAAATACACTCGGAGGTCTGCCATTGCCTGCCGAGGGACGACCGCTGTTAAGAAAAAACCTTTTTCTATATTTTTTTGCGATGTTGCTTTGACTAGGGCTTGAACCCAGGCATTGCGGAGTGGAAGCGCGCACTGCACCACAGCGGCGAAAAGTGGTTATGAAAACGCAAAATGGTGGAGAGAAGAACTGAAAAAATTAGGTAAAAAATTTAATTACTTATGTATTATTAGTAAAAATAATATATAGGAGAAAAATCGATCACGTCCGATATGTCAGGTCCGTTATCACATTTTAATTCAAAATATAACCAACAACGAATTCCTTCTGACTAAAAATTAATTCGTTGGAATTGGCAATTTGACTTTATTTAAAGAATGTTTAAGAAAGGAAAACCTCACAGGTTTCACAGAGTTTTGCTTATTTTAACATGTACTCTGAAACCACCTCTTTTTTGTCACGTCCGTTATGCCTTCCTTTTCATCGATGTTTCCGACACCAGTGTTCCAAGCATTGCTTCCGTTTCCGTGTACTTTATTTAACTCTAAAGTTGTACTCATCAGATAACAATTATTTGGTGAACGAAAAATAAAACACCCAACAAATAAGCCGTTTATTTTGAAAGTGGCATAAGTCACATTTTCAAAAAAATCTAGTGTATGATAACACCAATTGAGAACTACTGCGGTCTTGTTCGAGGGAAGTTTTACTATTGGGCGGTATAACGAAAATGTATATTTTGAAAGTGGCATAAGTCACTAAAAAAAATCAAGTTATTGATAGCATGGAATACACCGAGCAAAAGTAAATTTTGCACAAAATAATATATACATAAATGTACTCCCAAAACTAGGAGCAGAATATAGTAAAACTGCGTTTTTAGTTTCTTTCTCTGGCATCAGGATTTTTTAAAGGACTTGGGAATTTCAAAGATTTGATTAGTTCGAAAAATTCAGTGCTATATAGAATAATAAATGGATATCAAAAATTCTGTAGAGTTGAAAAATATAAACTTTTTTTGTGCATAAGGACGAATAGGTATTGAAAATGTCCTTTTAAAATTTTGTTCTTGAGTATCCTTGCAAATTTGCAGTATTTATTTTTGAAAAAATTATAATACCGTAAAAAAAAATAATATTTTAAAGGGTATTTTCAATATCAATTCGTCATTGTGAACCAAAAAATTTAATATTTTTAAATTCTAAATTTATTTATAATGAGGCGTATTTGAAATTTTTGTATAGAAAAATTTCAATATTTTCGATTCGTACGAAAACAAGAATACGCCCAAATGTTTTCTTGTGAAAGCTTGTCAAAATTTGGTGCGACTAAAATTTTTTATGTAAGTATTATAAGTCCATTTTTTATTCATTGTCAGTCACAAGTTGCATGTACTTGGCCCTACCCTCAGTTAGTCATCATTTTGGTTTCTTCAACCACCACCACTGTCAATGCGTCCCCCCACACCCCCCTCTAAGAGGTAAAGTCAGTTGTCCAAAAATGGACGACGTACGTAGTTACTGTATAGTGTACATAAAACCTACCTGCCACCGTGCTAGATTATCTTCGGCATGATCTATTACGCTCTTGTCGTCTCAGCTGTGCTATTAAGTTTGCCGCGACTGTGCGGAATGATTTCCATTTCTCTGGCGACTCGGTTATGTGCAGAATCAGGTTCTCTGGCGTCGCGTTTACTCCATGTGCAACGTTAAGGAAGACTCGTTCCTCCTGGATTTTCGGCATGCAAAAAGAACATGTTCTGCATCTTCTACTCTGTTTTGGCCGCAGGTTTCACAATGTTCGGCATCATCTAATTTGAAGCGGAAGAAGTACGCTTTAAAGCAGCCGTGCCCACTTAGAAGTTGCGTGACATTAAAGTCTACTTCCCCATGTTTTCTTGCCAGCCAGCTTTCTATATGTGGTATAAGCCTGTGCGTCCAGCGACCGCTGTTCGAGTGATCCCATCGGTGTTGCCACTGCTCCATTGTGCTGCTGATTGAAATGGACGTTTCTTGGACCAACAGATTGATAGGATGTAGGCCTGAGATGACCAGCGCTGCATCTTCCGACACCGTACGGAACGCCGAGCAGACTCTTAGTAGATCGTATACCCTTGATGTACAGCGGCGTGTCGCATGCAGTTGCCCAAACCTCCGACCCGTAGAGAATAACGGACTTGAGAACACCCAGCTAGCAACTTCCCAACGTTATGTCTTGGACCTCTTGTGTTGAGCATAAGTCCTGAGAGTGCTCCTTGGGTGGACGCTGCCTTTTCGCAAACGTAGTCCAAGTGATCCTTAAATTTCAGCCTCGAGTCGAACTTGATGCCTAGGTACTAGAGTGAGGGTTTCGACTGCACAGTGAATTCTTTAACTCTTATTTCTGCCTGCTCTCTGATTTTTCGTTTGCTTATTAGAAGAAGCTCTGTTTTCTTCTCAACGATGGCAGCAACGGTTACTTCCGCACATCGTTCTACCTCGGATAAATGTTTGGCGACAACTACTACGGCAACGTCGTCTGTGCGAACCCGATTATCTTCGCTTCCGCGGGAACATGCAAGCGCAGGACGCCATCATACATGACAAGGAGTGGTCGCAGTATCGAACCCTGAGGGACACCGACATACATATGTATGTATGTGTAAAAATATATGCATCGGCGTAGCCAGAATGAAATTTAGAAATTCCGATTTCAAACTTTGTACAAAAATTAGAAACATTCTGCTTATTTTCACCAAATTTTCAAACTTTTTAATCATAATTTGGGTATGCAGTTTTGTAGGCCATTTAATTCTAGTATAATGAAGTGCAAGTTTCAAGCTGCTATAAAATCCCGTTAATTTCTGTCAATTTTTTTGTGCTGGCAATGTCTTTCATATAAAAGAAAATTGTCGATAATACTATTGTATGGAAAAATCGTGAAACACCTTCAACCAAAAAAAACTCATTTTTATGAACTGCCTGCAAATGCTTTTTCATGTTGGCTGTTGTCTGTCGCTACATCTGAACATATGAAAAGAAATTCCAAATAATCGGCGAAAAAAGGCCGACGCCGATGCCGATGCCGACGCCGATGCCGATGCCGATGCCGATTAATCGATCTACTTAGTACTGAAATCAGCCAATAAACAACCCATCTACTATGTGTGTACACATCGGTACTTTTTAAAACTGCATTGTTACCTTTATAAGCACTGACCGTGCATATATGTATAAGAAAATTACATAAAACCCGTTAAACGTGTCTTGTTAAAAAAAAAAAAAAAATACAGTTGTAGGGTTAAAATCTTCTAATAATTGTTGAACGAAAAATTTAATGTAAAATATAATATCAATATCAGTTGGAGTTTGCGAGAAATACTTATATATGTATATGTCTGTATGTTTATGTCATTTTAGGCTTGAGCGTTGTACCCGCTGTATTTCGAGAGAACAATGTTGCCACCATCGATAAAATGGATTGCGTAAGTGGAATAGAAACCAAAGTTGAGCTTCGAAAGCACAAAGAAACTAACAAATCCGAAGTCAAATCGTCTAAAAATACTCACAATTGCGAGGCCATCAGCAGCACCAATGCTCCCGCCAACAGGTTTGACCTCTCAGGTCGCACCAAGAACTATTTCACTGGTGAAGAAAATACAATCATTAACATCGACTTTTCGGACGATCAAATGAGTGTTGGCAGTATACCCTCATCCAACTCGCCCCCTTTAAGCCTAAATGGTATGCTGGAGACCAATCTAATGCATTTTCCAACAGGTGGAGACAATGTGGATAATGCGACGAACAGTGATGCTTTAGATGACATTGATTACAGTGATGGCCACTTCGAAGATAGTAATAGAGACGCGACAAATAAGGATTCCTCTTTGTGAGATTTACTAAAGCACCATTCACGCGTAGGAGCAACAGTTTTGAGTGGTAGTTCATATCTGAACAAGATTTACAGAAATATTTTCAACAATTCTACATCTAAATAGACAAGTTGAACAGTTTGGATGAATGGTCCTCTTGCATAAGAGGCGAGAGAGACACTGTTTTCCGAGTAATATTGCTCAACTTGATTTGATCTTAAGCCTGCCTATCAGGATTAATGGCCATAAAACTTTTGAATGAGAATTGCAGTTGCCTTATTTTTCAAGGCTTTTGCTGATATACATACATACATATCGTCGTTTAAAGTACAAAACCGCGTATCATCAAAATGCAAAACCGCGTATGTGAGGTTGCATAAATTATTTTCTAGTGGGTAAAAACACTAATTTTTCAAAATGGTTCTCTTTTTTATAAAGCAATCGCATTTCTGGCTAGTATATTTCAGGACGAATGGATAACGATTAAGCCAAGAGCTTTTGGCAGTAAATGGCAGTTACGCGGTTTTTTACTTTAAACGACGGTATGTATGTATGCATATAATTTAGACTGGGTCGGTTTCCATATAAAACAAAAAACTTTTTAATTCACGATGAAAGTCTCTCCAAGTAAGTTTTCCATCAAGCTGGTTACTAACATTTTTTTTTTTGTTTGCCAACCAGACTGATAACTTATTCATATGTGTGTGTGTACGCATGAGCGTAAGCATATCAAAGCTAATGAAGATGATTGTTTATACATATACATAAATTAGGTCTTTTTTTATGCGGTACATGCGTTCCTCAGAAAGGCGCATGAAAAAGTTCTTTACTTTATAAAAAAAAAAGGGGATGCGTTCCAGCATTTCAAAAACCGCATAAATTCTGACACTCCATGTAAAAAAATTCTAAAAAACCGCAAAAAAATCCAATGAGGCAATATTGAATTTCTTCACTTCAACACTTATTACTTCATGTAAAACTGAACATTAATGAAATAAATAAAATCTGTATTTTAACCAAAAATCAAAAAAACACAACAATAAATACATGAATTATGTAAGAATACAAAGACAAATTATTTATCAGAAACATTGTCCCCTACACACTTAAAAAATAATAAAAACTCTCGAGAAAGCAAAATCGCTACAGCGAAAAAATGGCCTGAAAATCCGAATAAATTCAAATCCGCGTAAAAAGAGACCTAAGTGTATATATAACGCAAGCATTCTTCTTAATTCGAAATTTGTAATTTTTGGCTATTAACTATGCACTTACGAAAATTTTGACTAAACTTTGCTAATTTTCTTTCTATCATGACCCACTTATTACACATGCACATGGGAACATGGTCGATCATAGTATGTATGTATGTATATTCAAACATATGAACGTATACTACAAAATGTAAGAAAGTTTCTTAAGATGATGATTGGGAAATCGACTTCATGTATTTCCCTCACAGGACCCTCCCTACCAGAAGAGTTTGCCGTATACTCAAACACAAACGCAAATTACTTCTTACCGTTTGAATCCGGTAACATTTTTATGAATTTATTAAAAGCAATGTGAAAATTCGACTAAATATAACTGTAGATTTTAATGTACATGGTCGCTCCGTACTCTTCCCTGGCAGCATTTCGAGTCAGTAAGAGCTGATTCCTATAGATTTTTGCGGAAGAATCAGAATCTGACCTTAGAAATTTCAAATTGGCTCTACTTTTTGAGATATTTTGACTAAAAGGTGTAAAAAAAAACGAATTATTGGCATATTTTGAACCGTTATAATATAAAAACAGTACATGATAGAATATTTTTAATAGATGTAAAGAAAGCTTAAAGCTTGTTCTGAAAGATAAGAAGACTTTATGGTAGTATTATTTTTGAAAATCTTTTAAAATGCACAGGTAAGCAAAAAGTAAAAAATGTCCGCATATTTCTACTTAAAATTAATTTAGAGTAATTTTCATGTTGTAGCTGTGTTCGCTGTGCATATATTTTTAAACTTGTTTTTGTAGCTTTTTACAAGCTTTTTTACATCGTATTCGAAAGATTCTACCAGACCCCGTTATTCCTTATAGATGTCTAAAAAATGCCAAAAATTTGTATTTTGGTACTTTTACGTCAAAATATCTTAAAAACTGGAGCAAATGTAACGTTTCTAATTTCAGATTTTGATCCTACGGGAAAAATTCTGTAAGAATCAGGGTTGAGTTTCCGTGCCTCAAAATTTTTTGAAATCTTGTTGGCCTGTGTTGTAGATCAATTATAATTGGAGTTAATAAGCTTATTTCAGAAAAAAAATTATCGCTTTTCTTTTTTTTTGAAAATGTTTCCACGCGATTTCTACTCCTTAAGTCTTTTGCTTGGTCTCGTTAAAATAATTTTCCTTTTAAATAGATGTGTTGAATGATTATGCCTTTTTGGAATACAAGTTTTAGCTTAAAATATTAACGGAAATGATCAAAGTGCGAAATTTGGTGTCTGCGATTCCAAGCCCCAAAATTTTTCTTTATATTTTATAAAATACGCATTTAACTTTCCGATTTCGATCGAAATACATAGTTCTTTATAGTAGTGTCGCTTTGGTATCATAAAAGACGTGACACTTCGGTGGAACCCTTCTTTCCGACAACGAATAAGAATTCGAGGAAAGCGATATCTTCGGATATGATTTTCACAGAAATGTATCAGTTAGTTATGTTTTAGTTTTTCCTATTTTCAAACAAATTTTGTATTTGTATTCAAGTTTACGGCAAATGGTTCTTGCAGGGATTTAATCTGATACGACTGCACATATACATACATGTGCGTGCATGTTTTTTACAACAGCTGTTTAAAATAATCAAGAAATTATCATTTAAAATCATACCGAGTACACGTTAATCTACAAAATGTATGTCGTTGCATATGTGTATGTATATTTTTAATATATGTATGTATATCTTCTATATTCACTTATTATATCGTTGCTCGTATGCCAGAAACATGAATGTGTAAAAGTTAAAATTTTGGGAAATCAAGTTTGAAAGTTTTTTTTTTTTTAGTAGACTTAACTCTACATTTATGCAATTGAAATTGTAAAATATACGGTTTCCGTGTACGCATGGTATTCTGGATTTTAGTATAACATAGATCATCCGAAGGTTAATCAAGTCAACTAAATAGCTTAAAACTGACTGATAAATTTGCACATTCATGCTTCTGGAATAAGGGTGATGACATCTTAACGATTAAGGGACACGCATATTTTACAATTAAATTGGATTTAAATTAGTTTACCTAGCAAGTAAGTAATATTTTGTATGGCCTTAAAGCACTATGTAATAAGTATTTTTACAATAAACCGTTATACATTTTAACTATTCGATGGCCAGCTATACATTTTGCCATACAATATTTTTTAGCTATTAAAAGTTGCGAAATTTTGCAACGGAGCCATTGATTGGGAGGTGATTCCCGTCGAATAAGAATATAGTCTTCGAATTATCGAGATGGATCTATGTAGTTTCTTTAGATAAATAAAATAAATAAATATGTAAATAATTGGCGCTTACACATTTTCTAGTGCTTGGCCGAGCTTCTCCCCATATTTGTGGGGCGCGACTTGGGGGAGGGGAGGGACTTGCAGTTCTACGTCGCCTCTGAACGGCGAATCGTTTTAGTGAGAAGCTTTTTCATTGGAAGTTTGCCATTGCTTATCCTTTTTTCAACTACTCCTGGTTTGCGAATTTATTTCTCTTATAAAACTCGAGATATGTATCTTTGGAAAATATGGTCCGTCAATTCAGAAATATCTACCAAATTTTAGATGAAAATACATATCGTTACCTTAATTCACAAAGGCCCTAACCATAATGTAATAAACGTAACAAACAGGTAAACACGTACGAAAAAAAAGAAACACATCCCTACAAAAAGCTAGCTTGAAACTAGTTGATAAGTAATGCAGGAGTAATGAAGGTGATTGTTTTCTTTAAACGCGTTTCTATTTAAATATCCTGCACCTCGCAAATTTTTTCGGTTTTTACGATACCGGGATTTTCAGGATGTCGTTGGTTCAATCTAGATATTTATTATATTTCAACGACTTAACATGAAAAAATTGCATCAATATGGTTTGAGAAGCTCTCCTACCATATAATTAATAATAAGTAAATGGGTTTGAAATGTATTTTCGATTTAAAGTGAAAATTATTTCATAACTAACAAAACGAA
>NW_023458937.1:79397-89428 GCF_013731165.1 Rhagoletis pomonella
TAGTAATTAAAATAAAGAGAAAGAGTGTCTCACCTATGTCGTTTATTTTGTCAAATTCCCCCAGTTACCATGTAGTTCGGTTCCTTATCTACCAGAATAGAAGTGTTTCCTGGTGAAAATAATCGAAAAACTAAAAAAAAAAAATTAATTGAAAATGGAAGGAGGCAAAAAAATAATTGATATAAGTAGTACTAGTAGATAGTGTTTTGTAGATACATTTCTATTTTTATTTGACGTTAGTTTTGTTATAGCCAATCTTTGGACTAAAAATTTGTTTTTTTTTTGCGTTCCTTTAAAATAAAGAGAAAGAGTGTCTCGCCTATGTCGTTTATTTTGTCAAATTCCCCCAGTTACCATGTAGTACGGTTCCTTATCTACCAGAATAGACTGTTTCCTGGTGAAAATAATCGAAAAACTAAAAAAAAAATTAATTGAAAATGGAAGGAGGCAAAAAAATAATTGATATAAGTAGTAGTAGTAGATAGTGTTTTGTACATACATTTCTATTTTTATTTGACGTTAGTTTTGTTGTAGCCAAGCTTTGGACTAAAAATTTGTTTTTTTTTTGCCTTCCTTTACTTTTTTCTGTTCTCTTTTAGTGAGCGCATTTTTCCTATGCTCTTGCATTTTGACTCTTTCAGATTTTAGTCAGAAAAATATAAGGAATGGGCCTAGTATATCGTGCATTTATGTACGTCACATCCTTGTAGTGTGTGCTATTTTTTGTTTTTCTTGATAATTTTTTCGGTGTTTCCATGAGTCATTCAGACTGACACCAGAAACGAGTTTTGATGGATTCTTTGCCATGATAGAGCCCAGTACGAGTCCAAATTTGTCAGAAATAGTCAAAATTAGTTCGGAAAATGGTAGTGAATATACTATAAATACGTGTGCGGAAACGACTTCTGAATATTTGAGGCTATGTTTATGTAAAGTCATTCGTAATAACCAAGAATACTTATCACTGTTTTATTTTGAGTGTTCAGCATGTTGTATTTAACTAGTGAACCCGCATGGCGTTAAAACGGCCAAAATTGAACTTAAAAACCCTAAAAAATATTCCAAATATTAGTCACAGTTATAAGCGATCAAAGTGTCATATTTCATCCAAATCCGTGTGCCGTTTTTTAGTGAAGAGAGGTCTCGCATAGTGCACGTTTTAAATTTCATCAAATTTCAAATCACCCTTTACCGATAAAAAAGATCTTAAGTAAAAAAATAAAACTTTATCGCACATTTACAGGTTAGGGTCTTTAATTAGACCTCTCATTTTTGAAATTCAAAAGCACGCTGGCGAATGATTATCGCACAAAATACCTTCTCGTATAATGCACATACATATACATATACTTTTAGGTCGATATGTTTTTTTTCGAAAAGGTCAGCCTAATTAAAAATATTTTCAAACTAAAGCTTTCATAAATTTCTTTCGATTCACACCCATATCTAAATCTATATATATAAAAATGGTGTGAAAAATGTATAGTAATTCATCAATTGAGAACGGTTGGGCCGATTTGGTTAAAATTTTTGTTGGTTGTTCGTAATTGCCAGGAGAAGGTTTTTACGACAGAATGATTTTTTCGTATGGAATTTTGAGTGCAATTCCTTCAGAATGGCATTCAAGTGGAAAAATAGAAAATTCTAAGTGGAAAACTCGGAAAATCCGAAAGAACGCGAAAAATTTAAATTTTTTTCGACGGAAGCTTGGAAAATTTCGGATAATTGTGAAATTAATTGGAAGCATGATTCAACTGTGAACAATTCTCACCTATGTTTCATAACCAATTCGAATGGGTGCTGCTCTTTTGGAAATGTGTTTAGAAGAAGGAGTGCACAAAGTTTTAATTTTTCCGATAGGTGGAGCAGGGGCGAGCTACGTTAAAAAAATGCATTTGGTACGTTGGTAGCCTTTTGCCTAGATTAGGATATAGGATCCATTTTTCCGTTAAGTGGGCCAGGGACCGATCTATTCGAAAAAGTCTTATTTATGGTAATAGAGACTTCCTGTCTTAAATTAAACCTAGATCTCTCGACTACTATCTCTGAAAAAAGATCTTAAATATTTGAGATCTTAAAATATTTCTTACCATTATTATCTTAAACTAAATGATGGCAAATTTAATACCATGAATAATTTTATGGATTTAAATTTTAATCTGTTAAAACAAAGGTTATTTTCTCCCATTTTATAAGCTTTGGCTCCAAAGTTCGATCACGCCAAACCGGTATAATTCTCAATGATGAAATGGACGATTTCTCTACTCCCGGAGTAATAAATGCTTACGGTATTCCTTCGTCGCCATCCAATTATATCAAACCGGGGAAACGTCCAATGAGTTCCACATGCCCCAGCATAGTTCTTGACCACAGTGGCAACGTAAGATTGATGGTTGGCGGTGCTGGAGGATCTCGGATCACAACTTCAGTTGCACAGGTAATATAAATTTCAAGTTTTAATGTCCGTTAGTACAGAATCAACAGTATACAAAAGACGCCAAGGTACAAATTAAAATATCTTTGCCAGTCGTAATTTACAATCCGGAACAGAGCAGAATATTTAACATCTCGCCCATTGTGATTATTAAAATTATGTGGAATATTTTCCATCTTTAAACGTATGCAGGCAAGAAATAGCGTTTATAATGCATTAATCAATACGAAATATTAATTTTATTAGTGGCCAAAGCATTCGCTGCCAAGCGTTCATTAGTTGTGTTTGTTTACTCATTTTCAGTAAAATCCAGTAAAAGTTTTACGAATTTTCATGTTTTGACAGCTGAAGTTGCAAGTTTTTAATGGTTTTCTACTGGATACATTTTTACTTGTAAGAATTCGCCAGTGCGAAAAACAGCTGATCGCATGTTGCTGGATGCAATTTAAACTAATAAGGAAACTGTTTATGGGTTTTATTGTTGAAATTGAAAAAAATAAACCTATTTAAATATAAAATATATAGTTTTATTAGGAATTTGCTGCGAATAAACAAGCAATTTATCAGCTGTTCATGAAATTTGCAAATTATTACTGGATTTGCGTTCGCGTACTTTTTTGAAATCTCAGAGATTTTTTGAACTCTCAGAAATTAGGTTACTGGAGAGTTGCTGGCAAGTTACTGGATAATTTGTAAACAAGAAAAACTATTGTAGCAATAAGAGTGTTCTCTATGCAAAAAACTTGTACAAGTTGGTACCACTTGTTACCAAATCGTGTTCGTTCGACCAAAAAACCCAGTAAAACTTGCAAGGAATTTAAAAATGAACAATCTTGTTGCGATTTACTAATGTAAGAAGTATGTAAATATTTGTTTAGTAAATTAATTTAATCAATTCCAAACATTTGAAAGGTACACGGATGAAAAAGCTGTATTCGTAATCAGAACGCAGGCGACACCACTGCCGATATAGGAAATCCGACAGTGACTTCCACAAAGAAATTGTTAAAGAAAGTCAGAATTACAAGAAATATACGTATAGGTTCTGTTTTGGTTTCCACCTGAAATAATTTAAAAAACGTATTATGCTCGAAATGCAACCGTGGACGCCAGCTGGCAGTGAAGCTTGCAAATGCTTGCTAATTCCGGTTCGCGCAAAACTTATTAGGGGTATTCTCGAAGTCTTGCACGATGCACGGATTGCACGAAATGCAAAAATACTATTCCAAATTTCGAAGAGTACGAGAACACCCCATTGCAAAGTGGTAGCATGCATGGGGAGCAAGCAGCGAAATTATGTATCAAATACAATAACAAGAGACAGCAAAAAAAAATTAAGTGAGCGAGATGAGAGGAATGAGAGAAATATGTAGTAATTCCAACAACAAAACAACTAGCACAGGGTCGCTATTATCTTGCTATGCTATTTTGCAAAATATATACATGGGTTTCGACGTTGCATATTTTGCAGCGATAGGAAATGTTGTTTCCCATGAATTTTCTTGTTGTGTGTTTGCAATTTATGCAATCCGTGCAATCCGTGCTACGTGCAATGGCTTTGCAAGATTTGGAGAATACCCCTATTAAGTTTCAAGTATATTGCGTGAGCTAAATAAAAGCACTGTTAAAGTAACAGTGACGCGAGTCGATATGCATCTTCTGTTTACTTAGGGGATTCCCTTAAACTCGTAAAATCTTAAACTGTGTAAAACTCATAAGTTTACGAGGCTTTCAGTAAATAATTGCCTAAAGTGACTATTTGACAGATCAGCCGGGATTTTGTGAAGCAATTTTTGTTTTGTAGTATTTTCCATAACATCCCGCCATCTTGTCTCTATCACTCTTGGTTAAAATACAATTAAAAATGTCGAAAATTTGCAAAAAACCTAAGTCAGTACAGTTAGTGGATGAAATTAATTCATTTTATTTGCTTAATATTTTTTGATTTATTTGCATTATTTTTAACCGACTTCCTAAAAAGGAGGAGGCTATCAGTTCGTCGGAATATATATATATATATATATACATACTAATCTGGTTAAGATCCGATCAGTGGATCATGAGATATATATATATATATATATATATATTTTTATATGAGAAGTCGGTTTTTGTTTGCTAAAAATTACTTGTATCATACATTTTAGTATAACAATTTGGCTACTCGGCTACACTGAAGTTTACGAGATCGTTTGCGCATCAAATTTGCCCCGTAATTTTATGAGGGGCTCATAAATAGAGCTCCATACAAATTTTTACAGTACTTTTACGAGGCTCGAAAATTTACGAGCTTTATGAGGTTTACGAGGCTCTTACGAGTTTAAAGGAAGACAACTACTGTTCAGCCTGTGCCGTTAGTCAATTATTTAAACATAAGCCATGTATTTATGTATCCTACGTATTGGATATACAATATTTATATTTTTCTACAGACTATACTACGATATTTTATGTTGAACAATACTATTCAAGAATCAATTGACGCTGGACGTGTGCATCACCAATTGGCCCCTATGCAAGTGGACGTAGAAGCCGAGGTACCTGAACACATTAACAGCTACCTGCTGAAAGTGGGACATGAGCTTAATTATTTACCTGGAGATAAAGCCTATTCGGCCCTTACAGCCATTGGTCTTAAAACTAATGAGCCCCAGCCAGCTTGTGATCGTCGGCGAGTGGGCAGCTGGAAAGTGGTTTATTCGGGTGTTTAATCCTGCAAAGCATGGAACATGTCTTTTTGTTCATCCCTTTGTATAAGTATCGCAATAAAAACGAATAAAGTAAGTCATAGATGTTACACCAATATTTAAGTTTTCTCATATTAACCGTATAGAGTAGGGATGTTGCGAATGTGGAATTTTAGAAATCCGCGGATGCGAATGCGAATGCGGATGTGTAAAAGCTAACATCCGCCGATGCGAATGCAAATGCGGATGTCATGTATTATTAAGAAATAATTTGGATGGGTAAATTAGGTGATTTAGGTAAGTAAAAAAATGGAAGGGTTACTAATTTTTAATAATCTGCCTTATCCTGAGTTTTGGCCCAAAAAAATTCACCCGAAAATTTGTATTCCGTCCATAGTAAATATGTACATACATGAAAACCAAAAGTGAAAAGTGAACCGGTTCGGGGAAAACTAAACTCATGATAAGACTGAATGTTTTTTTTAGTACTTGAATTTAAAAATTGGAACATTGTACTTAATAAAAACTTTTCGAAGGGTCGTAAATCAAACCTGCGCCTCTGTATAACTACTCGCTCGAGGTGACAAACTTGAAAAACTTGAAAATTGGCAAAATTATCAATTCTTTTCGATTGACACCGCACCAGTTGAGAGGACTTTCAGTCATATTTATTTATTTTTATTGCGGTGAAATAATTACTTTATGAGAATTTCATCGGGGCTGCAAATGTCGGATGTATCCTCCTGACTTTCATCTTCACAATCTAGCATCATGGCACAATTGTGGAACGGAGACGTTTTTGGCTGTTCTTCTGAAATTTTTCTGATTGAATTGTTCGTTCAATACGCTTTCATTCCGCACTTCACAGATACTTTTTCATGGTCCAAGAAAAACAAAATAAAAATTAAGGAAACGCCTGACGGAATTTGAACTCGGCACCTTCTGGAAGCTAATAAATAGCGGTACACTCCTCTACACGCTCAGCCACTGCCGAAAACGTATCAGGGAAGCCAACTCGTGGGGAATTCCCCGATTTGCGGGGAATTTCAGTTTGCGGGAGAATCGGGGAATGGACCCTTTTTTTGTGGGGAATTGCAGCTCGTTCAATTTCGGTACAATAATGTTTCGAATAACCAAAAATTACCGTTGATCTTTTAGAATCTTCTTTGTCGCATTTGCTTTCATATAACGAATAAACATATTTTTTTTTTATATGGAAGAAAATCGCAAAAACTTTGGCAAAAATATCTAAAGCGAAAAGTTTTAAACGCTTGAAATTTGCACTTTATTATAATTTTTCTGGAAAACGAATAAAAATACTCGAAATGTTTACGAAAATTTGTTGAATTTTTTCAAATATTGCACCAAGGATGAAACTTGGATCTATACGGTATTTGTTAAAGAATGAACTGTATTTTTATAAAAAAATAACCCAAATCAAATAACAAAAAATAAATAATAATTGGTGTCACTAAAATTTTATCAAACACTGTCAACTACAAACATTTGTCAACTAACTTTATAAAAGTGTGTGTTTGGTTAATGAATACATAGATGAATTACATTTAAAAATAAAATAAGCAGAAAGACCAGCAAAATGTCAAAATAAATTAAATTTTTGTGTTTTTTTTTGTAAATAAGGCGAATGGGGAATTTTACGAAATTCCGGGCAAAATCGGGGAATTTCATTGTCGAGATCGGGGAATTCTCAAAAATTAGTTGTCTTACCTGCTACGTATGCATGCTTTCAAATGTTCAGCTTTAACAAATAAAATACAATTATTGCTTTCAATTAACATCATCTTTTTCGAATGTTTCGAACGTTTTCCGGATACGAAAATGAATGAAAATTGTAATCGTTTTCTATTCGTTTCCGGATACATAAAATTGTACTAGATCGCACTGTCGGCAAAATTAACGTCTACATATCTGCTGGCTGGGATAATATTAAAGAGAGTAGCATTTGTAGCAAGATTGTCATAATCCAAACAATCAAAATCTCGGGATAAACTGCTTTAAAGTTTGCCGTTTACCGACACCCCCATGGTTCAAATTAAGCTACTTTTTTTCTAATTAGCTAATATAAATCGATACAGCTATGAAATTTTTACCCAACGTTGAAGAAGAAGTGGTGGAAATGTTTGCATACTCAACTTAATAATATTTTTTGTTTTGGATTATGACATTTTTGCAGCAAAGGTACGATATATATGCATACGCTTATATTTATTTATATTCGTTCATAAATATGTATAGGCAGGTACAAATTTATGTACGTATGTATGTAGTAATACATATGTATGTATATGCTATCGGGTAACGAATGCTGTCAACTCATATCTACTAACATTCGTTAAACGATATTCAGTAGAGTTTTGATCGCGCAATTGATCTAAGGCCGTGGAACTGTGTGGATGCTCGTTAACGTGAGACGCCGACGGTTAAATGCTACAATATAGTACGAGTAGATAGAAAAAATCATAACACAGATAGTGCTAATAAAATAATCAAAAGATTTGTTCAAACATTCCGTGGTTAATATCTATAAACAATAATCTATTATCATGAGGTGAGTGAACATCAATTCAATTCTCGTAACCGTGAGCTGAACAAAGTAGGTTATACCGTACTCATGGCGGCCGTTGTAAGGCATTTGCCTAGCATGTTTGACCATCACTCTAAATATGGGAGTTCAAACATAACTTTTTGATGGCACAATTGCCAATTGAACTCACGTTTTTCTGTAGTTTGTTTATGCATTTACTATGTACGTATTCTTGAAATGAAAAGAAAATCAGGCGTATGTAGTTACGTACATATGTATGTATGCACTTGCCTATAAGTACGTGTATGAGCGCATAAATGTTGTCATTAGTACTTACATATTATTTACACCACTGCATTAATATAAAGTGTGCATTAGAACATCAACTAAAAAATTCCATCATTTACATATGAATACAACACTTTCAGTTTAAGTGAACCCATTTTCAAACTAAGCGCAACCTTTTTCAAATTAAATCAGACTTCATTCAAACTAAATTAAACTATTTCCAGCTTCAGTGAAACTTTATTCAAATTAACCCTTTTTGTTGTACTGTGAATTCGTTGTTACCCGCTGTGGCTCGTTACGTTCAAGGTACATTGAATAAGTAATAGCAGTATAACAGCTGCTTTGATTTGTTTATATTTACTCGCATTTTAAACTGCCAAAGTTTGTTTATTTTCTTTATATTCGTATTAATCAAAAAAGTCTCATTCGACTGTGAATCCTGCTTGTTTCCAAGTATTCATTCGTGAGCTGTTATACGGTGTTCGCATGAGGCGATTTTCCAGGCAATTTTAGAGGCGAATAGTTGAGTCCAAAGTTGGCTGCACCCCAACTTCAGGTGCAATCCCGTATTCCTCGGACTAAAACTAGTAAAACTTTCAAAAATTAAAAATTCGCTCAGAGCGAGAGAGTAACATTGAAAAGTACGGGATCGCTTTCTAGTAAAAAATGGTAACTTCCGTCAACTTCAACATAACCTCCAAATTTTGGTTGTCAATTTTTTTATTTATTTTGTATGTAAACACACTCAGCTCACACATGTAAATAACCAAAAACACTTTCAAATTCATTAGAATCCACTTAAACCCGTAATTAAATATTTTTCAACATGAATTAGCAAAATGCACATTTATTTTGTTTACAATTTCGGTTCCAAACACACTACAGCTGATCGTTTGATACATTTACCAGAATTTACCAGCAAAAAATCTTCGGACTAAAACTGGTAACTTCTGCCAGAGAGAGGACCTTATTTACTCTCTTTTTTCTCCTCTCAATAGTCATAGAACCGAGCATGATACAAATATTTAAAGGTAAAACCGCTCGCATGGTGGAATAATACAAGGTGTTGGATATTGACAGCGTTCTCGCTCTAATCCGCCATCTTGACTCCCTTAGCAAAATCGATGTTTCCCTCTTGAAAAAACTACATTTTACCGCCTTAAAAAAAGTACTAACTACCTCATTCCCTATTATAAAACTGATTTGCAATCACTGAACAATTATTTGACATTTACTTTATTCTTATTCGTTGACAACGGAAAATTAAATAACAAATTTTAAACTTTAATTCGACAAAAAACGTGGGCTTTGTGTATTCTCCAAAGGATTGACAGCGAGATGGACGCTGTTTTCAGGCACTCACTGAGGGAAAACTTGAATTTCTGCTGCGTGAGGCAAAATACGCCTATAATAATTTACAATACCGAGGAAGCGGCGCGAGTCAACAACTGTTTGGGGCTTTGGATAACTTTTTCCTCAGGAGGCTGGTAACAATGCTGGCTCACAGAATAGCCTAAGTAGACTACTTCACTTCCACCGATATGGAATTTTTTTATGTTGATTTTTAAGAGAAAGTCTCCTGCAGTGCGCCAGCCACCGGACTCTTTGGGCATTATGTGGATGGGACTTGTCCATTGATTGCTCGAAGGTGTTATGACACCATGATGCAGCAACAGATTAAAATCTTCTTTTGCGGCGTTCAACTTCTCACCAGTGAGTTTGCGTGGGCGCTCGTGGACGGCACCCTGAAATTGTGCATATGGAAACTGTGCATACGAAATAATGCATATGAAAAAAACCGAAATAATGCATACGAAAAAAAACCGAAATAATGCATATATGCACAGTTTCGGTTGAAAACCGCAACAATGCATATTAGAAAAACCGAAATTATGGATATGCACTCTTTCGTTTGAAAACCGAAATAATGCATATGAGAAAAACGAAGTAATGCATACATGCACAGTTTCGGTTCAAAACCGAAGTAATGCATATGACAAAAACCGAAATAGTGCATACATGAAAACGAACTTCTTTCTGAGTAGGCGGCCTTCGGCCGCGCTTAGGGATTATAACC
>NW_023458938.1:0-7024 GCF_013731165.1 Rhagoletis pomonella
GGCGCCCTTATATACCTGCGCTGGCACTTATGGCAACTCTAGAACATCCTGAAGTTTATCGCTCATTCTCTTTCTCTCGCTGTTCGTAGTGTTCATCCAACTTGACGTTTCTCTTTGTGGAACATTCTACATCATTCTTCGAACTTTCTGCCTATTTCTCGTTGTTCGCTTTGTGTTGCCGCAGTATTCGCCACACTGCCCTCCACCTAAGGCTGATCGTCCCGATCAGACACACTTGCGGTTCCAAACGCTGCAAGCCTTTCCAAGTGGACCACCTTCATCTTGTTTCTTGGTCTCCCAACGGTCTGGATCCGATACACTACGTCATTTAGACGTTTTACGACCTTATACGGACCTTCCCAGTTGCATTGTAGTTTTGGGGACAAACCTTTCTTTCGTTGTGGATTGTACAGCAACACCAAATCTCCTTCCTGGAAACCCTCGGAATTCATCGCCTTATCATACCTGGCTTTCATCTTGTCACTCATAATTTGTGTGCGCTGTCTCACAAGAGCATGTATCTCTCTCAGCTCCTCTTCCAGGATGTTTGACGTCTCTTTTCCAATCCTTCTAGCATCACCAGTCACCCCAAACTTCAGATCACTAGGCAAACGGAGCTCACTGCCGAATATTACCCTTGCAGGAGTTTTACCCGTTGTTTCATGCACTGCTGACCGGTATCCCATCAGGAACAAGGGTATGCGGACATCCCAATCTTTTTGATTCTTGTCCACGACTTTCCGCAAATGCTCTTCCAGGGTTCGGTTGAACCGTTCCACCATGCCGTCTGATTGGGGATGAAGAGCCGTCGTTCGAGTTTTCCGGATACCCAGTATCTGGCACATCTCTTGGAACACCGCCGACTCAAAATTTATTCCCTGGTCAGAGTGCAGCTCTATAGGTACACCGTATCTCGCAACCGAATTGTAGGTGAATACCTCCGCTACTGTTTTAGCTTCCTGGTTTGGAATCGGGTATACCTCCGGCCATTTGCTAAAGTAGTCCATAACCACAAGGACGTATTTGTTTCCCTGTGCGCTCATAGGAAATGGACCGGCTACATCCATGGCAATCCGCTCGAAAGGTGCACCTGAGTTATATTGCTTCATCTGGCCATGACTTCTGGATTTCGGCACCTTAGCTGCAATACACTCCGCGCAGTTAGCAATCCACTCTGCGACCGATTGCCGACAACCAACCCAATATAACCTCTGCTTAACCTTCTCCAGGGTCTTCGTGATTCCCAGGTGCCCTCCACTAGGACCATTGTGGAATTCCTTGAGTACATCCGGAATTCTTACCCTTGGAACTATTATCAGGTTGCGGGAGCACTGGCCATCTTCGCTTTCCCATACCCTATGCAAACAGCCAGATATTAATTTTAAGCTGTTCCATTGTGCCCAGTACGCCTTTGCGATGTGGCTTTCCGCTGCCATTTGCTCCTTAGTTGGCCTCCTGTCCACCTCCAGTCCATGCATCAAAAGCTCCAGATCTGGATCTTCATGCTGACACTTTCGTAGCTGTTCTTCCTTCCACTCTTCCGTTGGTGTTATTGTCGTTAGACGAACGTCTATAATGCCCTCTTTTCCCTCAGCTTTTGAGCAGTGTTTACATTCCAGGCTACATGGTCGGCGGGACGTGGCATCAGCATTACCGTGGACACTTCCCTTGCGGTGCTCAATAGCGAAGTCATAACTTTGCAGTCTCTCAATCCACCGAGCTAGCTGTCCTTCTGGATTCTTAAACTGTAGTAGCCACTTCAGCGCTGCATGGTCCGTTCGAACTCGGAAACGTTGCCCATAGAGGTACTTGTGGAAATGTTTAACGCAGTCCACCAACGCTAGTAGTTCTCTCCGAGTTACGCAGTAGTTCCTCTCTGGTTTTCCAATCGACCGGCTATAGTAGGCAACTACCTTCTCCTGCCCATCAATTACCTGCGACAGTACGCCTCCTATGGCATAACCACTAGCATCCGTATCCAAAATAAACGTTGCACCTGGAACGGGATACGCTAGCATAGGTGCAGTACAAAGTCGTTCCTTCAGAGTCTGGAAAGCCTCCTCCTGCTCCTTGTTCCACTCGAAGGCTCTATTTTTCCTAGTGAGCTCGTGGAGGCTATTAGCAACGCTGGCGAAATTCGGAACGAATCGGCGGTAGTAGGTGCATAGCCCAAGAAAACTTCGTAGTTCGTGCAGGTTCCTAGGTCTTGGCCAATCCTTTACTGCTTCTATCTTTTCCTTCGCAGTACAGATGCCCTCCGTTGTCACCTTGTGCCCTAAGTAGTTCACCTCCTTCCTGAACAGTGAGCACTTTTTAGGACTTAGCTTCAGACCAGCGCCAGCTATCCTCTGGAAAACTTCTTCCAAATTGTTCATTTGTTAATGTCGTCTAGATACACCAAACATGTTTTCCAATGCAGTCCTTTGAGCACATGGTCCATAAGTCGTTCAAAAGTGGCAGGAGCGTTGCATAATCCAAAGGGCATCACCGTGAATTGCCACAGACCGTCTCCAACGCTGAAAGCTGTCTTCTCCTTATCCTCGTCACTTACCTCCACTTGCCAATAACCACTCTTAAGGTCGAGTGTTGAGAACCACTTTGTTCCAGTCAACGAGTCCAGAGTGTCATCGATCCTGGGAAGAGGATAGCTGTCCTTTTTCGTCACATCGTTTAGTTTCCGGTAGTCTACGCAGAACCGCAGTTGACCATCCTTCTTCCTTGGTTTGTCGCCATCCTTGTCGAATATGTTGCAGTATCTTCGGAGAAGTTCCTTAGCCTTGTGCTGGTATTTTTCTTCCAACCCTTCCGTCCATGCATTAATGTCTTCCGCAATGTCATTCTCGCCAATGGAATCGCTTTCAGGTAACTTATCGCAGTTGAAGATTGCCTCTACCTCTCGACATTGCCCCAGTACAGTTCCTCTTCGGAGTTTGACTGGTGATTTGAAGTCATTGAGCACTCGAACTCGGATGCGTCCATCCTATTGCGTCTTAGCCAAGGTTTTACCAATAAGTACGTCCGGTGTAGAATTTTGTGTTGCTTCAACAACCCACAATTTGTTTGTCCCACAATCTCCATCCATCTTTGCCCACACAACTGCTTCTGTCTTCGGTGGAATCTGCTCGCTTTCCTCTAAGATCACTCGCTTGCTGCTGTACGGACCGTCGTACCCAAACCGAAGGGGCACTTCCATGTTGTTATACGTCATAATCCTGTTCTTCATGTTGATCTTCATACCTTGATCAAGCATGAAGTCTAATCCAATGATGACTTCATCCATAATCGCCGCGACTATGAACTTGTGTAACACCTATTGCGACTTTGCATGTTACCTCCCCTACAACTTGGGTGTCCTCACCAGTTGCTGTCCTCAACCTTGCTCCAGGTAATGGCCTTACCTCTTTAGTGACCAAATCAGATCGACTGATGGAATGTGATGCGCCCGTATCCACAGTTAGTACTCGCTCATGTCCGTCCACATATCCACCAACAGTAACGTTGCTCGCTTTTCTGCCAATTCGCGAGACGGAGATTATGGGGCATTCAATTGCGGGAGCCAGCGCGCGCCCCTTGCTGCTGGCTCGTTTTAGTTTAACGACTGATTGGAGTTGGTTTCGTCTCCTTCAGTCCTGCGTTTGCGTCCTGCTGAATTGTTATGACCATTGGAACTTGCGCTGCAATCGCGGGCGAAGTGGCCGGACTTTCCGCATTTAAAAAATTTGCCAGAACCATGCTTTTTCTCGCCCAGCAGTTGGATAATCTCCTTCAGCATTTCATTTGTCTCGTCCGGTGTTTCCACTTCCACGCGATGTGCTTTGTAGGCTGGTCTACTTAGGAGCGCCGCCGTTTCACGCGTCTGAGCATACGAGACAGTTTCAGCAAATGTTGGCTTGGGATTCGCGTACGTCTCTCGCTTGGTATACACGTCCCGCATTCCGTTGATGAACCTCTGGATTTTTACTCTTTCGAGGTGCTCAACAGATGCATCTCCAATTGCCAAATGAGCCAACCTTTCGATCTCGGAGGCGAATTCCTGTAAAGTCTCGTTGAATTTCTGGCAGCGATTCTCCAGCTCCATCTGGTAAATCTGTATCCTGTGCTCGCTACCATAATGTCTTTCCACTGCACATCGTAACTGTTCCTTTCACAATCAGGAATAGTCTGCAAGATTTCCGCTGCAGGTCCTTTTAATGCAACGAACAGTGCAGCGGATTTATCCTCCATGCTCCAGTGATTTGCTGTAGCTGTCTTCTCAAACTGGAGCTTAAAGACTTGGAAAGGAATCGTGCCGTCAAAGGATGGAGTCTTTACCTTGGGCGCGCTGGTCGAAGAAGGTGGGCGATTCAACTGCATATCTCGGAGGCGACCTTCCAACTCTTCTACCTTAGCCTCGACTTTCTCCTGTCTCTCTTCAAGTTTGTCCTGTATTTGTGTAATTTTTTCATCCTGTGCTTCCAGCTGTGATGATATGCGTGCCTCCTGTGCCTGTAGCTGAGTTTCTAACCGGGATCACACCTGCGGTGACACCTGCGCTGATACCTCGGAATATATACGTGTTTCCAAGGCTTGCATCTGTGAGGAAACGTCTGACGACAACTGCGACCTCTGTTCCTGCATCATCTGTGACATGGCAGCCAATAACGTGTTCATGTCCATACCTGTTGATGAACAAGGAGCATTTTGCTGTTCTTCAACCTTCCCGGATGTCTGCTGCACATCCTTCGACGAACAAGCAGCCTCATCCTTCTGTTCGTCCTTTGCGGATGCATCGTCGGATTTACCCTGGAAGTCATATTTGTCGATGCCATCAGCTTCCATAGCCTCCCACAAACGGGATAATAATTCCACTTTTCTTCCGGAGGTGGCCAAATTACGCTTTTCCAACTCCTGTTTTAGTTCCTCAATCTTTAAGTCCTGAATTTTCGCCATTTTCAGTAGTTTATCCTTCGGGATTTATTTAACAGTCCCACTTCTGACACCAATTGTTACGATTATCCTCGAAACCTTTAGGGATTTCCCAAATATACTCGGGCTCGTATCGCTGGATTGTTAAATGAATGCTAACGATGACCAAATTGTAGTACAATTAACTTTATTGTACAACAAACAATTTACAATACCTGCTAATACAGTAAAAACACTTTACAATACTTGTTAAAGCAATAACAATGCTTTACTACTTGTTAACACAATTAAACTTATAGCTTGCTTATTCGCAACTCAATTCTCCGCTCACTTTACTTGTAGCTTGCTGACTTGTAACTCACTCGCCTCGCGGTGGCGGCGCCCTTATATACCTGCGCTGGCACTTATGGCAACTCTAGAACATTCTGTAGTTTATCGCTCATTCTCTTTCTCTCGCTGTTCGCAGTGTTCATCCAACTTGACGTTTCTCTTTGTGGAACATTCTACATCATTCTTCGAACATTCTGCCTATTTCTCGTTGTTCGCTTTGTGTTGCCGCAGTATTCGCCACAATATGAAGAATATGATTTGCTTTATTTTTCCAAAAATAGCGTAACTCAGAAAAAACATAGGTAACATATTTTTCGACGAAGGCGATTATTACAGTTAAATTAGCGTCGAATACTGGTAATCTAACGATTTTTTTCCGCAGTAGACAATTCTTTTTAATACTACAAAAATACTACTTCGTTATACACCTACTACAACAACAAGAAAGTTATAACACATCAAAAACTTTAACACCAATATCTCAGAAAGCAGTTATAATAGAAGCGGCCTCTTTGCATCTAACTCCTCAATTATTGGAGATAAAACAAAGACAAGTTGATTGTTCCATGTATTTTTTTAATATTTTAAACAAACAAATTTTTTGCTAATATTTACATTCGTATGTTATTTTATTCTGGGGTCCCACATACGTATACAAGTACTAGGTGGCTGTGTGAAAATTACGTTAGCATTCCTTAGTGGTGGTCAAACCCGAGGAAGGTTTTGCTCCCTCGCATCGCAATGTTTTCTACACAGGGTTAAAGTTCCCTCTTTATGGTAAACATTAGTATTATTTTTCATTACATTCGGTTCTCCTTACAAAAATTTGGCGCTTCATATTTTAGTAGAAATTTTAACCATCAATAAGCCATTTTTTCAACAGTGGGTCAAAAAGGCCTGTTCTGGTTCGATTTGATGGGTTAAACTTTTGGAAAAAAAGTAGACCAACCTTGTTTTCAATATGTAATCCGCAAAAAATCGTAAGAACTCCATAATTTAATATAACGGTTGATAAAATTATTGCAAAAATTCATTGAGAGCGACATAAATTACCCCAATAACTAAACTTATAAAGTTTATTTTTTTATTTCTTTAAATTTAAATAGTACATACGGAGCTGTAGAGAACATAGAGATCCGTGTGTGTATGTATGTATATATCTCAGACCTTCTTCTGTTCGCCCATCAACCAGCGCCAGACACTCAACATTTTAATTCAAGTAGGAAGTAACAATATTTAAATTTAAAACTAATTCAATAATGAAATAAATGGAATTATAATAATAGAATAATTGGCATGGCGAATGCGTAACGCTGACGAGTTGAAATGATAAGATTAGTAGCCTCATGGCTCTTTGAAATCTACCTTATGAGCAGTAGCGCCGGCGTTTCCAGACGCCTCTAATATGTGTATGGCTCATTCCATCTCAAATCACTCAGGCCGGGGGAAAGTGAATTTAAGTTTGCGATAAAACTCACAGGGACTGTTTCTTGAACAATTTAAGGAGACACGTATTTTTTCTTTTTGCTCAGAAATGCGAATTTTTCGAACAATAAATTTTTTTCTTTTTGAGTACGAACGCTTCTTTTTTCCTCTCTTAATAGCAACTTTTGATGAAATCGCTTATAACTGCCGCAAAAATGCAAGGATTTTACCGATTTTTTTTTTAAATTGCAGATATTGATCTATTGAATCGATGTAATGAACTAAAAATCAGTAATTGTTTATTAATAATTAATTATTGTTTATAAAAAAATTTATTTTTTTTTCAAATTGCCACATCTTTTTT
>NW_023458938.1:7124-15576 GCF_013731165.1 Rhagoletis pomonella
AAAAACAGTTGTTGTTGAGTCGCAAAATGGACAGATGTTGATTCTATTTCTTCCAAGGAGGTGAGCATGCGTCACTATAGTGTGTCCAATCCGGAGACGTATGTAGGGTAATCTGGTTTGATCCTGGCTGTGTTCACTATTGAATATTGATGATTATAAGAAATCCAATCAAGGGCCAATTTAGAGTGTCTCTTTTGGTTGATGAGTCGATATATATCAGATTTTGTAAAGAAGCTGAATGTTAATGTGGGCATATTGGATGCATCTTTAGCTAATTTATCAGCGTAGTCATTTCCTGTTAACCCAGTGTGGCTAGGGATCCACATTAATTTAATCTTTTTTGCATGTAAAATAAGATATTCTCTAGTAGATTTGATGATATTAGTGTGGTTATTGCAATTTTGTATGGCTTGAAAACATGATAAGCTGTCGGTACATATAACATATTTTCCTGAGTTTTTTGCGGCGTGTAGAACAGCATGGAAAATAGCGGTGGCTTCAGCAATAAAAATTGAGCAAAATGGAAACAGTAGTCCATAGGAAATTGGCTTTCCTTTCTCACTAACCACAGCAAAGGAGGTTTGGATGTTTTTTGATCCGTCCGTGAAAATAAATTTCCAATTATCGTGCTTTAGTGAATACTTAACTTCACGAAACTCTGAGATATAGATCGCATTCGGTGTGGAGATTTTGGGTAGCCGAACCAGTTTGTCAATGAATGTATTTTTCGGAATCAACCCAGGTGGATGATAAAGTTTACGTAGTTTAGGAGGTTTTAACGGAAGGTGGTTCTCTTTGGCAAAAATTACGCATTTGTATATAGCTGACTCAACTTTTGGAGGTCGAATACGAGATGATAATGAAAACAAGGCATTTTGTAGTGTATCATTGGAACCAAGGATGATCCTAGGGTATAGTTTGCTGGTGCTATCTTCCATATTGTCACTTAGAAAGGGAAGACCAGATTCCGCTAATATATTTTTAATAGGTGACGTTGGGAATGCTCGGAGAGATCTCCTTACAGCCGAGTGGTACGGGGCAGCAAGCAATTTTAGATGATTTTTAGAATGATGTCCATAGATTTCTAGGGCGTAATTGATGACGGAGAGTACGAGTGCTTTGACAACATTAATGAGCAGCGCTGGGCCAATGAACGAGCGCTTACATGATAGGTACTTAACAATATTGGTATTTTTAATAATTCTATTTCTAATATACTGACAATGTTGTTTAAATACATACTTATTATCTAGAATTATTCCAAGAAACTTAAGTGTAGGAGAACATGAAATATTTACATTGTTAAATGAGATTGCTGGGAAATTACAATTATGTTTTCTACAAATGTGAAGCATTTTGGATTTAGAGTACGAAATTGAGGCGCCTGACGAAAGTGACCACAAGGATAATTGGGAAAGGATTTCTTTAAAGGTAGAGGATATAGAAGCTAGATCAGAAGATTTTGAGAATAGGAGAAGGTCATCAGCATATAGTTGATGCTGTATTGTGGGGAAATTGGATAGGGTAGAGCTAATTTCATCAAATGCTATGGTGAACAAAATAACCGATAGCGGTGAACCCTGAGGGGTGCCGTTATCTAAAGGAAGAGTGGGGGAAGAAGTGCCGGAAATAAGAACTGTGAATTTGCGTTTAGAAAGGAAAGATTTTACGAAATTAAATATACGGGACCCTACTTTCCATTTTATTAACTGTCTTAAAACTACGTGTATGCCAACACGATCAAACGCCTTTTCAAAATCAAGAGAAAGAAGCGAAACATGGTTTTTATTAGATAAAGCATCACATATGAAATGGTCAAGATTTAAAAGGGCGTCGATAGTGCTTTGACCTTTTTTGAATGCTACCTGATTAGAGTGAATGAGCTTATTGAATTGAAGAAACCAGGAAAGTCTAGTGGCAATAATTTTTTCTAGAAGTTTTCCAAGGCAGGGCAAAAGGGAAATCGGACGATAGCTGGTTTTCCAGACTTGGGGGATGCTAGCAGTTCGAAAAATGTTGTTGTAGTGATTGACGAGGCGGGAGAGTAGAAGAGAAGGGAGATGTTTGATAATGGGATAGGAAATTTTATCTAAGCCAGGAGTTTTACCTTTGACAACAGCTAGAGCAAGTTGGAGTTCAAATAAAGTTATATCTGAGTCAAGGTGTTTGGCTGAAGGGGATAAGGGAGATGGTAAGAAATTGTAGGACAGTAAAGAGTGTTTGTTAGACGAATATTCAGGTGAGAAATTAGAGTCGGAAGAATTGTTGGAAAAATAATTAGCAAATTCTAAAGCTATATCCTGTGGATAGAGTAGATTGCCTTGTGAGGAATTGAGCGAAAGAACAGGAGAAAAAGATTGGTTACCAGATAGTCTTTTTATGTTGGCCCAAATTAGTTTAGGATCGGAAGAGGAATTTATGCTGTTGGTAAATGTCTGGAAGGATTTAATTTTGGCTTGTTTGGCCTTTCTTCTAAAAATAGCATTCGCTTTTTTATAAGCCACAAGATTTGATGACGAGCGATTATGCTTGAATTGATGCCATGTTTGTTGCTTATACAGTCTAAGCAAAGATAATTCATTGTCCCACCAAGGAGGGTGGGGATTACGGGGTTTGGGAGAGGTTTGTGGTATAGAATGGTTGGCTGCAGATCGTATTATTTTTTGAATTCTAGAAGTTTCCTGATTAATATTAATTGAAGAAGGTACGGAATCTGAGTAAAGTAAACAAAAATCTTGAAATTTGGACCAATCAGCTGAATCAGTTTTAAAAAATATTCTGGGTTTGAAAAAAATGGAATTTTGAGACGAGATTTTAGTTTTGATAGGAAAATGATCGCTACCATGCAGATCATTTAAACAATGCCAATCAACTTTAGGGGAGAGGGAAGTAGAGCAAAGGGTAAGGTCGATATGTGTGAAGGTGGAATGGGTGGAGAAGTGGGTAGGAGAACCGTCGTTAAGTACAAAACAGTCAGAACTAAGTATAGCATCTTCAATTATGCGGCCCTTGGAGTTAGTTGAGGCCGAACCCCAAAGAGGACACCAGGCATTGAAGTCACCAGCTAGTAAGAAGGGAGTAGAGCAGGAAGGGAGCAGGTTAAGGAAATCTGCCGAAGTGAATGTTTGTTGTGGAGGAGAATAGGCACAGATTATTATGTTTTTGATGGGGGAGGGAATTTCTATGGAAATGGAAGAGATATTTGAAGAAGATATTGGTAGGACATTATGCGGTATGTTTCTTCTAATCAGGATTGCAATACCTTGTTTGCTTGATGTGTTGGATGGAAGGTTATAAAAGTGACCAATATAGGCTTTTGGAGTATGAGCTGGTATATTGCTTGGAATGTGTGTTTCGTTTAATAATATAACCGAGGGGTTATGTGCTTTGATTAAAATTTCAAGTTCGTAATAATTATTAATATAACCATTAATATTCCATTGAATAACAGTTAACATATTGAATAATTGAAAGAAAAAAAAAAAGAAAAAATAAATAAAAGAGGTAGTACTTTACATTAAATGTGTGAATATGATTACATAATTTGAACAATGAATATTGGGGATTATATTTCCATGGGAAATTGGCTATGGGAAGGAGGGGAAGATGGTAAATGAGCATGAAGGGAAGGGGATTTACTGGTAGGAGATGTGATTGTGGAGAGGGGTGAGAAGGGAGGGGAAGGAGAATTATTTAGGGGGGATACTGAGGGAGATGAGGTATCAGGGCTGTCGTTATGGATTGAGTTGGTGTTGGTACTAAAGGAGGTGTTATTGTGATTTGATGTTGTAACTTTATTGTTGAGATTAGAATCATTTGAGTTTGACATTTTTTCTTTGTTTGTTGTTGGTTGTTGTTGTGGATTTTTGGAGTAAGTAGCATTGTTATTGGAAGCAGTAACATTGGCAAAAGAGAATTGTGTAGGAGTAGTTGGTATTTGTGACTTGTATGAATTGATGGCTTCTCGCATTGAGCACTTGTGAATAGTTTTAATTTTGAGTATCTCTTTAGACTGGACAAATTTTGGACAGGAGTTTGACGACGAAGGATGTTCACCATCGCAATTTGCACATTTAATTCTAGAGCAATCAGTTGGAGGGGAGTGGTTTGGGGGGAGGCTGCAGATCACACAAGATGGGGTATTGTTACAGCGCTTTGTGGTATGTCCTAACAACTGACAATTCTTGCAGCGCATGGGATTAGGATAGTAGGGTCGGATATCCAGGGTTCGCCAGGCAACTTCAATACGACTAGGCAAAGTATACTTATCAAAAGTTAATAATAAGGCGCCAGTAGGCACACGAGAACCGTTGTTTAATTTGGTAAATTTATGTACTGCAGTGACACCTTGATCTTTTAGTCCATCAATTATTTCTTCATCATCAAGTTGGCAGATAAATGGGGCGTAAATCGTCCCCTTTACGGTATTTAGAGTGTTATGAAGCGAAATATCGACAGCACCAGCGCCGGGAAGATTTTTCGTCGAAAGAAATTTGTCAGCAATTTTTTGGTTTTTGACTAGGAGTAGTAGGCTGCCATCTCGAAGAGATGTGATTTTGTTCACGTCTTTGCTAATAGATTGAATACCTTTATAAACTGCAAAGCAAGAGGTGGAAGCGATAGTTTTTTTGTCGTCCTGTGATTTGATTGTAAGATACTTGGGATCATCCTTCTTAGCTATTGGCAGTTCCGGGAATAAGTTCAGCGGTGAGCTTTCTGGCTTTTTTCTTTTGTTTTTCGGAGGTGGGGATAATAGTGCAAACCTATTATCCCCCAATCTATTGGCCCCGGGGGGCATTGCGAAAGATTAAGACTATTGCTGTTTTATCAGATTAAGTTGTAAATTTAACTTTTAACCAAAAACGAGGAAAATATAGCGCTCAAAATACAAATTGAGGTTAAGAAGCGCGTACAGAAAGTAGCGAGTAGTTATTTAGCGAGTATAATACACACACTATAGAAATGCGACCGTACGGTTTGAGAGCTCGGTAGCGAATGATACCCCTAATTATACGCACTTATTTGTGGTGTATTTTTTTTAACGTATGGTAGCATACATTTTGTGTTACTGTCAATGTTATTGTGGCTTGTGAACATTTTTATTTTTAATATTTTTATTGAGCTTTGTACCACGATTGTTTATTAGGAAAAATTGAAAAAGCAACAAAGTCCAAGCGGTAGAAGTTATAGCACTATTTCGGAGATCACCACATCTCCTCATCAGACTTCTTTTTTCTAGACTTCAGCAGGGATCGAACCTGCGAATTCGATGTTCAAAGTCAGAAGCGTTAACCACTGAGCTATGTACATCCCGTAAACTCTTGTTGCTAATTCATTTTCCTTATTCAACCAACTACTATCAAGTGCAGCTGATTTGCCGCTATTTAAACTCGACAGCGTGGTTGTTGTTGTCAATTCTATACATCCATTTGCTTATTTGCTTTTTTGTATAGTTTCAGGCAGGCTCTTCCTAAACTATGTATTGTGTCAATGTTATTGTGGCTTGTTAACATTTTTATTTTTAATATTTTTATTGAGCTTTGTACCACGATTGTTTATTAGGAAAAATTTAAATATTGTTACTGTCAGCCATTGTTATTTCTGCTTGTTTGTGAAATGTGCAAACGTTTGTGAAGACATTTATAAACGCGTTTTACTTAATTAATTAATTAATAATTGTATATTAAGGTATTACAAACGCATGCGAACCTTTTAAGGATAATATATTTGTGTAAATAAAAGTGATAGGTGTGGAGTTATAATAAAATGTGGTGATAGCAGGCGGGATATTTTAACAACAAATAACTTAAGTACTATTAGCAACAACATTGTGAAAGTGATAAATATAGTTAAAGGAGACCTCCATTAGTATCCCCCCCGAGTTTCATAAAAAAATTCACTATACTTTGCACGGAATAGCAATTGGTTCCGTAATGCAAATCTAAGCCCTATTCCCGGGTTGGGTTTAGTAGCGGACCCAACTATTTCGGGCTATTCCGTCCAAAGGGGTGGTCCGATCCAAAAAAAATTCCACACACTTGTATCCAAGGGTCTACACATTATTTTTGGACCTACTTTTGTAATTTTCAGCCCGTAATTTATTTAGAAATTTGGTTTGAAATATGCCCTTGTTTGTGAAATTCGGAAATTAGCGTACATTTATCACTCCTATTCTCCTTAAAGAAGCCACTTCACTAATACGTTTTTATACTCCCCTTCACTTCCCTGCAAACCATTTTTTCAGAGTATTCTGCATTGTAAAGAAATTTTAAAGAATTCGTTAAGATTTAATTCGATTTTTTGCCGAATTTTTTAAAATGAAATAAATTACGCACACTTCTATTCTTTTACGAAATTTCGGAAGAAAATCTGTGAAGCAACGAAAATAATGGTGCTATGTGAAGAATATCTTTCAGAATTTTTCCAGAATTTTCTTTATTTTTCGTACAGAAATTTCTTTACGAGTTCGTGTCAACCACTTCATATAATTTTCTTTGAAAATTCGTAAAAAAATCGTTACAGAAATGAGATACTCCTAACGATTTCCTTAAGATTTCGGGAACTTTTGTTTGCAGGGTTCGCACTTTATTCGATTAGCTATAACTTTCTTTATTACATCAATTTTAAGCCCTGTATGCAGCTCTCAAGAAAACGGTCAAGAAAAAATTGCCATTATTTCGCGTGTGTGTCCAAGGAATTTTGACATTTTTGATACCTCACAGCCTGTTGCCTCACTCTTTCCTCAAGAAATAATGGAACGGGCATATGTTTCTGTTGCAAACCTGGGTTGCCGTGTGCTCTTTTTTCACAAAAAAACTTTAGAGAACCGTAGTAGAAAGCGTAGTAAATTTCTTAAGAACTGCGCACTGCCTTAAGGAAATTTGACTCAAGAAAATTTCTTGGCCATTTCTTGTACGTCATTTTATATGGAGTTTTTGCTTTTCTTGAGAGCTGCATACAGGGCTTTAACCAATTAATCACAATTTCTTCCCCCTTCCCCTTCGCCCCCCACCCCAAAAACGATGGGTCAGTTACTAAACATTTCCCCTTTTCCCAGACGCTAGGTTATCCCTCTGCTTTAATAGTTTTGTTGCGACTACACGAACGCGTAGCTGATTGAAGCTAATATGCTGATTTGCATAAGATATTCATGTGAGGCTAGATCCTTTGTTTAACTGGAGATGGTTCCTGTAAATCGGTAGCAGCCTATTGTATGATAACGTGTTCTGGACTGCTCCAAATGTGTGAACGGATGCGGTAGATGATTGTAGCTGGTGAATGGTGATCATCAGATATAGAAAGGACGAGCAATTGTGGATGTGTGACAGTTAGATGAGGTTGGCTTGAGTTGCCACTTGCGCATATGACGAAGGCACAGTGTGTGTAAATGATGTGATAGTTAAGGATGAACGGGGGGAGGGATTAGAGTGCGGTGGACGGTGTTAACACCAGTGATAGTTTTATTTATTTATTTTTATATCTGTAAATATATTTGTGTGTATTTTAGTTAAAATAATTTATTTATTTTTTGAAAGTTGTCAAAATTTAACTTCAGCTTTGGATAGATACTTGGCCGGAAATTCTCAAGTAAATTACAGTGGAAGGTCTGATGTACATAGTCATCGTTTTCTCCACAGATAGACATGTTGGAGTTTATCGCATTGATGCGATACAGGTAATCAATCTCATAGGTGTAACCAGTCAGTATGCGGTTTAAAATTTTTATTTGTCTAGGATGCAATTGTAATTTGTTTAACCAAGTTCGTTTGGTCCTCTGCGTGCAGACCTGGGCAAATAAGTTGTGTTTGGTGTAGGAGAAAGCGATAAATTCATCGTACTATTTGTTGTAAATTTGATTGGGTATGTTTCTCCTAGCTTCGTCAATAGTAAACTTACAGTCTAAAATGTTATCACAGTTAACGGCTGTCTTTGCCAGAGAATCAGCCTTTTCGTTGCCAGCAATGCCTTCGTGGCTGTGGGTCCAGATGATGGTAACGTTATGGAAGTCTGATTCTTGTATTAACTTGTGAACTTCGAAAGCGTAGTTGTTGCTGTTGTTGTAGCGGCTACTAAGCCCCGCTCTGGTCGGTTCATCCGCCAACGTTGTCGTTCATTTCATCTAGGGGGAGGCCCAGGAAGTGTGCGACTTCCAGAGGGTCTGTCCATAGGGACATGGGCCTCAGTTGAGTGGGGGTTCTCAGGGCATGTGAAGAGCTGTCTGCTTGGGTGGCCACTTCTGTGGCTCCCGATCAGGAACTGCTTGCAGAGCATTATATTATGCTCCTTAACTGGGAGCATTTGCGCCTCGCCGTGCAAGTGGTGTTCAGGCGACATCAGGAGGCATCCCGTCGCTGTCCTAAGTGCCGTATTTTGTACCGTCTGTAGCTTCGTCCACTGCGTCCTATTAGTCCCTGGCGACCACACTGGCGCTGCGTAGTTCAAAACCGGCCGG
>NW_023458938.1:15676-15932 GCF_013731165.1 Rhagoletis pomonella
ATATAGATGCCTCCTGACGTGCCTAGGCGAGGGCTCCTCTGCAAGCAGCTGTCTGCCTGGATGGCCACTTCTGTGGCTCCCGACCAGGAACAGCTTGCAGAGCATTATATTATGCTCCTTAACTGGGAGCATTTGCGCCTCGCCGTGCAAGTGGTGTTCAGGCGACATCAGGAGGCATCCCGTCGCTGTCCTAAGTGCCGTATTTTGTACCGTCTGTAGCTTCGTCCACTGCGTCCTACTAGTCCCTGGCGACCAC
>NW_023458938.1:16032-16293 GCF_013731165.1 Rhagoletis pomonella
AATGTTGCCAGCAACGTTTCTTTGTCTTTGCCCCAAGTACTGCCGGCTAGCGATTTGATGACCTTGTTGCGGCTCTGTACTTTATTAACAATAGCGGTTGAGTGCGCAGAGAAGGAGAGCAGGCTGTCGAATGTTACTCCGAGTATTTTGGGGTTATTCACCGTCGGAATTGGTGTGTCATCGACGTGAATCCCCAGCGGTAGCCTGACCTCCCTCGTCCAGGTTGTGAACAGGGTCGCGGAGGATTTCGTAGGGGAGAGG
>NW_023458938.1:16393-25921 GCF_013731165.1 Rhagoletis pomonella
GAAAAGTTGATATAGGTCCGGTGTTTGGCGGAGGCAAAGTCGGTTGGTTTATCAATCGAGATGACTATGGGTAGATGGTCTGATGCTAGAGTCAGCATAGGTCGCCATGTTCTGCTGTTTATCAGACCAGCGCTGACTATTGTGATGTCTGGCGAGCTACTGCAGTTACCCATAATCCTGGTGGGTGCGTCGTCGTTCATTTTGCAGAATGTCGAATCGTCTATCTGCTCAGCCAAGTCTGTTCCCCTACGATCGTTTGACAGGCTTGAGTGCCAAAGATCGTGGTGCGCATTAAAGTCACCTACTACCATACGGTTTTCACCTCTGAGGAGCGCACCTATATCAGGGTGATATCCTGCCGGGCAGCAGGTGACAGGGGGTATGTATATGTTAAATATTTCGAGCTCGACATCGCCTGACCGGATAGCGATGCCCTGACAATCTAGGGTGGTATCCCTGCGGTCGATGTCTGCTTCGATAAGACGATACTGCACGGTGTGGTGCGTGATGAACGCTAAGCCACCACCATTATCTCGCTCGCGATCTCGACGGTGCACGTTGTACGTACCCGGCGCAATTTAACAAAGTTGAATTGCTGTGCAACTTCGTCTCTTGGACCGCAGCTATTAATATACCATGCCGACACATGAAGACGGTTATCTCCTCAATCTTGCTCTGTAGCCCGTTACAGTTGAATTGGAGGAGCTTCATGTGTTTCGGGAGACGTGTCGTGATGTGGGGTGTAAGTGAGGTGTATGTTCTTGCCGCCGTTGGCTGTGTGTGCTGCTGAGGTGATTGCCGCCCTGTGGTGGTGGTGGGGGTTAGATCGCCGAAACAACAGCCCTTGGTCGGGTGAAACCCGAGTCATTCCGGTACGTAGAACCGGCTGTCGCGGGAATGCTGTAATAGCCAGTGATTTTGTGTGCTGTGTTTGCCAAGAAGTTTGCACGCAGTGAGGCTGTCCGTAAAGATTACGACCTTGTTATGGTCTGATTCTCTGGCGAGTTGAAGAGCTGTAAAAATAGCAACCACTTCACCGTGGGTTGAGGAAGCGCTAAAATGTATTTAAAAAAATATTCATTTTTGCTGGAGTAATTGTATACCCACACCCAGTGGTAGCAGGGTCAACCGAGACATCAGTGAAAAATATGCAGAAATTGGAGTTTCTGTATTCATTAAAGATAGTCAAGTACGTCGATCTTATCTCGTCGGTGGCCAAATTGGATTTTTTATCATTTAGTGTTTTTGTGATATTGTGCAGGTTTGGAGTAGCTACTGTTTCATTGACTATGCAAAGATCGTCAAAGACATTTCGTCGCTCGAATAAAGAAACAGTGTAAATGCCACATACACTATTATTCGATAATTGCACCATTGGATAGACAATCCTTTAATCTATTAGAAAAAACTTTAGTTGTCTTAAATATCTCTTTGGCTCACTGATTTATTCGCGAAAAACGAAATTGTGTTTGTAGGGTTTGTAATGGTTTATAAAAACTTCCAATTCGTTTTTTCTCAAAACTATTCTTTTCATGTTACACTATTTCGTTATTCCAGCGACGATTTCTGAATTCATTAAAAACTTTGCTATAGCTGGAATTTACACTGACTGGGTTAACCATGAGTTCCCTGAAACTGTTATCTGTTATAAAATTATTAATTAATTCTTTGGCAGTAAGCCACGTTGCTCTTTCAGCCGGTGGTAGTTCGTGAGCTATTGCATAAATTATGGGGATCGGGGTGGCTGGGGTGGGTGACCCAGGCTTCTCAAAAAACTGTTTTGATATGTTTGGATTTTTTTGTTTACAATTTTGTTTGTAGTAGATGTTCTGCAATATTCAATTTTGCTGCGTACTACTGATTTGTAGTAGTTGAGTGCGACTTGTGGATGTAGCCCTGATTTTACTGTCGTGATGCATTTAAAGAGGTTGGAATTTCTGTATGACTTTTTGATTGTCTCCGTGTAGTGTTCTTGAACAGAAAGTGAAGCGCTGATGTGCCTACCTAACAAATTTGATGGAGTGAACCTGCTCAATTGTTTGGGTTTGACATCTAATGTCGATAATGCGCCTGCTTTAACATAACTTTGCGTGGGTAAAAGATTGTCGTAAGCGCAATTTTGACGATTTTTAGTTCTAGATGCAGTTATTTATTTTGAAATAAGGGCCCCTATTATGAGTTGCATTCGATTTTCGACTGTGGTCGAAAGTGCTGAGCGAACGAATTTTCATTTGGTATTATGGCGCTCATTCGATGAAGAATAGCGCTATTGTGAATTTCGCTCGTTTAGGTTGTTCACAATAGTATATTTTTCACCGCTGAGAAGCTTTGTTTACAAATCGAGCAAACTAAATAGTGTGCTTATACATATTTATGTAAATTTGTTCTAATTAAAATGAAGTAAAAAAGCAAGTTTATAAAAACGTGGTAAAATGAGTACAACGAGTTCTGGTTCAACGATTCGTCAGAGGATTAGAGCTTAGTAAACTGGCCAGGAGTAGCAAATGTTTAAGAGAGTTTAAGTTTATTAGTCTTTCGAATATATTTTGATATAGAATATATTTAAGAAATTTGTCTACAGATTCATTAAAAAGTTCCGACCATCTAAAGAGGCGTTTGTGAGCCAAATCTATTTAAAATATTTTAAAACTATCAACAGCGCTACGATTTTGTTCTCAGAGATCGTGCCAACAGAGTATTGGGATTTTCTTTCACAGGTAAAACCAGCCTTTCGAGCTTGTGTTTAGTATTAGAACTGCATGAAATTAATAAAACTTGTTTAAAATTAGTGTCTAGCCGCCAAAATGTAGGAAAACATATACAAAATCATACATTTTTCACAATTTTCTAACACTTCGCTACACCATCGAAAGCAAAATTCTGTTCGACAGAAAATTCGATACTCAACGAAAATTTCGACATGCTTGCATAGCTCATAATACGAATTTCACTTTCGATCTTCGATAGCCAGCGAAGATCGAAAATCGAATGCAGCTCATAATAAGGGCCAAGGTCTTTCGATTGGTGTTATCAGTTTTTAGATATCCTTTAGTTTCAGAGATATTCAGCCCTATTCTGCATTTCGACTCGAATCGAAATTTTCTCCGTTTGGCAACTTTGGTATTCTGCGTTCCGTTTCCTTTCGATCATTCTTCGAAATTTACGATTATACCTATTCTACATTTCGATCGGAGTTCCGTTTTTCTAAGTTGCAAAATTGTTGACGGAGAACGTTTCGATTGTTATTTTCGTGGGTTTAAGTAATACAATTTTATAAAATAAAAATTAAGTAAAATATACTGTGCATGATTGTAAGTCATCATAAATGAATTTTCTCGATTTCTGTGTTTTCGCAGCGGTAATACGGCAATACGAAAAATTGGCTCAAATATTAGCAACCAAAAGGGATATTGCGTGAGTTTTCAAAGAGGAACCACAGGCGTTTTTGTTTTCATTATCTATAAATAAGACTGTGAAATGCACTGAATACAATTTATTCTTTGTATATAAAATTAATAGAAGTATGTACATACATACATGCATACATAAAATGTGAAGTTACATAAAAAAAGATGCTTTTATTATTGCACTCGTTTTTACTAACTTTTTAAAAAGAGGTGCGTATGCTGTCGAATTCGAATTTGCTATGGAGCTTTGTTCTTCCCCTCCTCCTGACGGCTTTCAAAATGGAATTCATTTGCGTTCAAATCTTCCACTCCGTAGTAAATGCAAATGTTGTGGAGTGCTCAAACAACGTTTATAATTTCACTGGCTTTGAGCGATGAAGAATACAGTTCAAGATGAATTTATGACTCTTCTCTCATCTGAGAAAGATCAAACATGTCCCTAAATCTCCGCCTTTCAATTTCCGCATCAGCAATCTGGGACTCGTTCTCCTCTTCAAGCAATAACGCCGCGGCTATGGATTTCATTTTTATAATTACGTTTCCACTTAAATAAAGCACAAACGAAATTTTATTTTTAAATTATAATGATGTTAGATATATTTAGTTATTTTAAAATATTTACAAACTTTAACTTCATAAGCTGCTATTGTTTGGTGGCAAATATTTCTTTTGTTTTGTTTCGATTTCACACATTCCTAGGCAAACAGCTGATTTCGAAAGATGTTTTCTCTCTTCCTCTTTCGATTCGATCGTAACGCAGAATACCTAAGTTCGATTCTTGCGGAGCGGAATGCGGGAACGTAATCGAAATGCAGAATAGGGCTGATTCACTAAATTTTTTCGATAAGTTAGTAAAAATTTAGTTAGTGATGCAGTCATATTAAACTAATCAATATCTTAAAAATGGCGTTCTCCATTTTTCGATATCCCCTTTAGTTTCCGAGATATTGAGTAAAAAGTGTCGTTAATTAAGTAGAAATTTTGATCACATTTTCTCGTATTTCATACAAAGTGGCTGCCAAATTGTGGACAAATGACCCATGCTGGCCCAGACGGTATACCCACAAGTGTTCTTAAAAGTTGTGCAGAGTATTTGTATAAGCCTCTGGCAAATATTTTTAATGCTTCCCTAAAACAGGGTGTCTTCCCATCTTCCTGGAAGGATTCGTTTATCTTGCCACTTTATAAAAATGGAAGTAGGACTAACATCGTAAACTATAGAGGAATTGCGAAGCTTTGTGCTATTGCTAAAGTTTTTGAGGCAATCGTTACGGAAGAACTATCTCACTCTATTACTTCTGCTATTGATCTATCGCAACACGGTTTTTGCAAAGGTAAATCAACTGTATCCAATCTTCTTGAATTCACTACTTATGTGTCTAATGGGTTTAAAAACAATCTTCGAACGGACGTGATTTACACTGATTTCAGCAAGGCATTTGACAAGGTATCTCATTCAACCCTTATATATAAACTTGATCGAATTGGCTTCCCTCCTATTCTTCTCAGCTGGCTTTCTTCTTACTTAGTGGATAGGAAACAAAGAGTAATTTTTAAAAATTGTACCTCCCGGCCAATACATGTCACATCCGGCGTACCTCAGGGCAGCCATATTGGTCCCGTCTTGTTTATTTTATTTATAAATGACCTTCCTAAGGTGTTGAATTACTCGAAATGCTTAATGTACGCTGATGATGTTAAGCTCTTTAAGTACATTAGTACTGCAGAAGATAGGGAGCATTTGCAAGCTGACCTAACCTGCATTTTCGAATGGTGTGAAGCAAATTCCATGTCACTAAATTTGAAAAAGTGTAAATTCATGACCTTCTCTAGAAAATCGTTCTATCCAAATTCGTATATGATATCTGACCACAATGTTGAGCAAGTGACCAATTTCATTGACCTAGGTGTAACTATGGATCCGAAACTAGAATTCAAGTCTCACATAAACTCCTGCGTGATTAGGGCTAGAGGATTGTTGGCTTTTCTTAAGCGCTGGGCCAAGGAGTTCAACGATCCTTATGTCACTAAAGTTCTCTTTACCTCTCTAGTTAGACCGATTTTGGAGTATGCATCTATAGTATGGAATCCTAGCTATCAAATTCATAGTGACAGGCTCGAATCAGTGCAGAAACAGTTCCTGTTATTTGCCCTCAAAAATTTATGTTGGGACTCGTCTAAAAATCTCCCACCCTACAAGGATCGCCTGAAGCTTATAGATTTGCCGACGCTTCAGAGTCGTAGAGAGATGCTTGGTGTTCTTTTTTTAATCAAATTAATGAACGGGATGGTCAGTAGTCCCTTTTTACTGAGTGAGATAAATTTTTGTATTCCTACAAGACCCACGAGACATTTTAAACCTATTGTGTTGAGTATTTGTAAATCAAACTTTGAAATGCATGATGCTTTTCGGTGCTTATGCCAAGATTTTAACAAGCATTATGATTGCATCGACATATCTGAATCGCTTTTTGTAATAAAGAAAACATTGCTCAACAAGTTAACTAAATAAACTAATATCTGCAACCGTGAACGGAAAAATTACACAATATCTATGACTGCTTAGTACAATTGTAACGGCTTCGTATATTTCCGCGACCGCGTAGGACAATAGGAGCAGGGATCGGAAACTCGGCCTTTCCGACCTCGCCCAACAGTTCGTCTATAGCGTGGAGCGGAAACTAGGACTTTCCGCCTGCCTCACTTACAAAGTAACGACTACGGGAACATGGATCGGAAGCTCGGCCTTTCCGACCATGATCAACGGCCTGTAAACAGGGCGGAGCGGAAACTAGGTCTTTCCGCCCGCCGCACACAAAAGTAGACTGGAGACAAGGCCTCGCCAGCTACCCAAATTGCTATTGAATATCATTGTTATCTTTACAAGTTAATATTTATAATTATTTCACTCTGTAATGTATCACACATACTTAAATATTCTAAATCTTTTTATCTCAACTGTCTGTAAGAAAACATTTTTCTGTAGACTAAATAAATAAATAAATAAATAAATAAATAAATGACGCTTACGACAAAATTTTACCCATTCCCACGACAGCCGGTTCTACGTACCGGAATGACTTGGGGTTTACCCGACCAAGGGCTGTTGTTTCGGCGATCTAACCCCGTTTAGGTCGGCGAAATGTCTCAGAAGTTGGTCGTCCATAGGGCTACATTCACTACGTATTTTTCTGCTCAGGGCTGGCATCGGGTCAAACCCAGGGCCAGAAACCTACACCTGCTGTGTATGCCAGAGACGACTACACCACAACTCCACCTCAGTCAAGTGCAATGCTTGCGAGGGGTGGAGTCACCTCAGAGTCTGCTCAGGATTACGGACACATCGGCAGTGGACCACTCGTTTGTGGCCCCCTGCTGCTCAAATAGAGCAGCCTCCACGGCTAACCCCAGTCCACCTGAGCAGCTCCACACAAACACCACAGCACAGCAACATAATAACACAATAGACCACACCACAACCACGACAGACCACACAATAGACACAACCGAACCACCACCCACACGCCGCCGCCAACAACTCCTGGTTCTTCCTTCAATCTGTACGGCATGTTAGACCAATATATTCCGTAACGTGACATCAGTCAAGTGCAACACGTGCCTTGGCTGGTGCCATTTTAGGGCATGTTCAGGTGTTCGCACCACGCGAGATTGGACGAGGAACTTCGTGGGCCCGTGTTGCGCTGCACGGTCGCAAACCCCAACTTCGACGCCACCCACTACCACCATAGGGCGGCATCCTCCACAGCAGCGCGCACAGCCAATGGTGGCAAGGCAACACATAACCCTCACACCCTGCATAACAACACGTCTCCCGAACCACATGAAGCTCCTTCAATACAACTGTAACGGACTTCAGAACCAGATCGAGGAGATAACCGTCTTCATGGGAAGGCATGGTATATTGATAGCTGCGGTCCGAGAGACGAAGTTGCACAGCAATTCAACATTGTTGAATTGTGCCGGATACAACGTATTCCATCGAGATCGCGAGCGACATAATGGTGGTGGCTTAGCGTTCATCACGCACCACATCGTGCAATATCGTCTTATCGAAGCAGACGTCGACCGCAGGGATACCACCCTAGATTGTCAGGGCATTGCTTTCTGGTCAGGCAATGTCGAGCTCGAAGCAGCAAGACAGAAAACTGTTATAATGAAATATTTTATGAAATCTTTCAAAATGCCTGTGCCCATAATGTGAGTCTTAATCCTGGTGTTATTATCCGTGATTTCGAAAAAGCTATAATATCGGTAACAAAATCATACTTTCCCGATGTGGTGAATAAAGGATGCTTCTTCCATTTTGGACAGATATTGTGGCGAAAGGTTCAAAATCAGAAGCTTGCCTCGAAATACGGCAAAAATGAAAGCTTTTCTATACAGCTAAGAATGCCTGAATGTTTAGCTTTTTTGAACTCTGAAGAAATATTGGATTATTATAATGAACTTAAACCCCACATGGATACTGATTGCTCGGAAATTTTAAAATGATTCGAAAAAACTATTTGATTGGAACTTCTAGAAAACGGAAATCGTCTGAAGTGGATTCACCAGTTAATTTAATTTATCCACAATCGTGTTCCAACCACCCAGAATTCAGTGGAAGCATGGCACCGAAGATTGGAAATAATTATTGACAAGTCTCACGTGGGAGTGTTAAATTAATAAGTTATTTAAAGGACGAATATATCATTGTTAAAAATAAAATGAATTTAATTAATTCTGCTCAGGCGGTTCCTGGGGATGTCAGGGTGGTACCGTAGATTCATTCAGGACTACGCGACCATTGCAGCACCGCTGCACGACTGCCTCACAAAGGACAAAATAAAGAAATTTACGATGACAGAAGAAGCCTAAAAGGCATTTGATCGCTTAAAACAGAGCCTCATTTTGGCACCTTTACTGACGCACCCGGACTTCAACCGACATTTTTACATCCAATGCGACGCGTCAACTGATGGCGTGGGAGGGGTACTCTTCCAATTGGATGACGAAGGCAACGAGTGCCCTATAGCGTACATTTCGGCGAAATTAAACAAGGCGCAACGCAACTACAGCATCACTGAATTAGAATGCTACGCAGCGGTGCTTAGTGTAAAGAGATTTAGGCCGTATGTCGAAGGACTTCCCTTCACAGTGATTACCGACCACGCGAGTCTGAAATGGTTAATGAACCAGAAACACTTATCTGGAAGACTCGCGAGGTGGAGTTTGAAGCTTCAAATTTTTAACTTCGATATTCAACACAGGAAGGGGTCCCAAAAAATCGTGCCGTATGCATTATCTCGCGCCGACATGGAAGAGATTACAATTGATAGCCGGATGCTAGACGTGTGCCTCGACTCGCCATTTTTCAAGACGGAAGAGTACGAAGAATTGAAGAGGACCGTGACCGATAACGAAGAAAAACTACCTGAACTGACCATAACGGACAGGTACGTGTACAAACGAACGCAGTTTAACCGTGGGGATGACCTTCAACAGGACCACGCCTGGAAGCTCTGGGTACCGACTGAGCTGCGTCGTGGTCCAGTGGAGTCCTCTCACGATTCACCGTCTGCTGGCCATGAAGGTGTGCACGAAACATTGTCCAGAATACGTGAGAAATATTACTGGCCGGGGATGGTAACTGACGTTGAAAGCTACGTTAAACAATGTGACATTTGTAAAGGCAACAAAAAAAAGACCTTTTCAGCGTTTATTTGTCGATTTCATGGGTCCATACCCGCGTACGTCTAGTGGTAATGTCTTTGTGTTTGTGTGTTTAGATCATTTGACAAAGTTTGTGTTTTTGAAACCTATGCGAAATGCCACTTCAGCTAACGTTATAAATTTTTTAGAAGACGAAGTGTTCCATATTTTTGGCGTTCCCGAATATGTGCATTCTGACAACGGGAAGCAATTTGTATCGGAAATGTTCAATGCATTCTTAGCAAAGTACGGGACCAAACATATTCGGACGGCTTTTTACTCGCCTCAGGCTAATGCGGCCGAAAGAGTAAATCGTTCTGTCCTGCAGATCGTGAGGTCTTATATTAGCGAGAATCAAAAGAACTGGGATAAACACATCAGCGATGCCGCCTTCGCTTTGCGCAGTGTG
>NW_023458938.1:26021-26707 GCF_013731165.1 Rhagoletis pomonella
AGAAGTTAAATTTCAGATTGGACAAGTGGTGTACCGCCGAAATTTTAAACAAAGTTCCCAGGTGGAGAATTATAATGCTAAACTAGCGCCAAAGCATGTTAAATGCATCGTTTTGAAAACGATTGGTAACTCGATGTATGAGCTAGGTGACACCAGTGGAAAGAGAATCGGGGTATACCATGCTAAAGATATTTTTGTAGCATAGTTTTCATGTGTGCCTTGTGACGTGCAACGTGTTGTGTTTAAGTATATGTGTGGTAGTACTTGTCTATATGTCTTGGTTATCTTATTTATTATCTGACTATTTATTTGTGTTCTTTTACTTGACTACTCTTATTTATTTATTTACTCAGTTATTTATTTATTTATTCATTTATTTATTAATTTATTTATTAATTTATTTATTTATTTATCTAAGTAGTTATTATTATTATTATTATTATACAGAAAGAAAGTGATCAATCACTGACTTACAATAAATAAGGAGCGCTAGTTGCATAGACCTTCGGCTCTCTAGAAAAAACTTATTAATATTAATTCAATATACTTAACCTATACATAATACATTTTTAAATCAGTTTATTTAGATTCGTTAATCTAACAAATTTTGCGACTGTTTGTATGTTTCTTGTCTCCACATCTTTTAAGTAGTTCGACGGGGTATTAATACCGAAAACTTCTTTCCT
>NW_023458938.1:26807-27944 GCF_013731165.1 Rhagoletis pomonella
CGGTAATAGGAAATCGATTCGATGGCAATATTACCGGCAATAAATTTGTTTCCGAGGGCGACACGTTTTCTTATTGCCGGCAACACAAATTGTTTGGTGGGACGTCACAAGGCACACATGAAAACTATGCTACAAAAATATCTTTAGCATGGTATACCCCGATTCTCTTTCCGTCACCTAGCTCATACATCGAGTTACCAATCGTTTTCAAAACGATGCATTTAACATGCTTTGGCGCTAGTTTAGCATTATAATTCTCCACCTGGGAACTTTGTTTAAAATTTCGGCGGTACACCACTTGTCCAATCTGAAATTTAACTTCTTGGTCCCGTACTTTTCTAAGAATGCATTGAACATTTCCGATACAAATTGCTTCCCGTTGTCAGAATGCACATATTCGGGAACGCCAAAAATATGGAACACTTCGTCTTCTAAAAAATTTATAACGTTAGCTGAAGTGGCATTTCGCATAGGTTTCAAAAACACAAACTTTGTAAAATGATCTAAACACACAAACACAAAGACATTACCACTAGACGTACGCGGGTATGGACCCATGAAATCGACAAATAAACGGTAAAAAGGTCTGTTTTTTGTTGCCTTTACAAATGTCACATTGTTTAACGTAGCTTTCAACGTCAGTTACCATCCCCGGCCAGTAATATTTCTCACGTATTCTGGACAATGTTTCGTGCACACCTTCATGGCCAGCAGACGGTGAATCGTGTGAGGACTCCACTAGCCCACGACGCAGCTCAGTCGGTACCCAGAGCTTCCAGGCGTGGTCCTGTTGAAGGTCATCCCCACGGTTAAACTGCGTTCGTTTGTACACGTACCCGTCCGTTATGGTCAGTTCAGGTAGTTTTTCTTCGTTATCGGTCACGGTCCTCTTCAATTCTTCGTACTCTTCCGTCTTGAAAAATGGCGAGTCGAGGCACACGTCTAGCATCCGGCTATCAATTGTAATCTCTTCCATGTCGGCGCGAGATAATGCATACGGCACGATTTTTTGGGACCCCTTCCTGTGTTGAATATCGAAGTTAAAAATTTGAAGCTTCAAACTCCACCTCGCGAGTCTTCCAGATAAGTGTTTCTGGTTCATTAACCATTTCAGACTCGCGTGGTCGGTAATCACTG
>NW_023458938.1:28044-28293 GCF_013731165.1 Rhagoletis pomonella
ACCACGCGAGTCTGAAATGGTTAATGAACCAGAAAGACTTATCTGGCAGACTCGCGAGGTCGGTAATCACTGTGAAGGGAAGTCCTTCGACATACGGCCTAAATCTCTTTACACTAAGCACCGCTGCGTAGCATTCTAATTCAGTGATGCTGTAGTTGCGTTGCGCCTTGTTTAATTTCGCCGAAATGTACGCTATAGGGCACTCGTTGCCTTCGTCATCCAATTGGAAGAGTACCCCTCCCACGCCAT
>NW_023458938.1:28393-36651 GCF_013731165.1 Rhagoletis pomonella
TGAAATACAGTGATCGTCATGGAAATCGCCTATGTTCAACATTGCCAATTGCTTTTATTAAGTGCAGGGCTGTCATCACCCATAATACACTTACCCAAAGGGCTCTGTCCCACGGTCAGTAATTATCACGATATTTGGATCGCGATCCATATTGATGGATTGATGGATCGCGCACGAATGCTACATGTTCAATATTTATCGCGTCAGTATTTGCAAGAAAATATTTTTATTTTGTACGTATAATTTACAAATAATGCATTCCACAATTATTTTAAGATTTGTTCAGTTTGTTTTGAAAGATTTTAAGCCCCGAGAGTGAAGGCAAAGCCGATGTTTACATTATGAGAGTAAAAGATGTACTGAAGAAATGTATGGATCGCGTTTTGAAAGTACTACACGTTCAATATTTATTAACGGTATTGCGATCCGCGATCCAGATTTCAAAATTTTTAGAAATTTTGCGATGGATCACGATCCATCAATACTGCATACTACACCGTCAATAAATATCGCGATACTTGGATCACGTCAATAAATACTGACCGTGTGACAGAGCCCAAAGAATATAACATAAAGATGCTTGAACCAAAAATACAAGATCACGTAAGAACGCGACGTTGTATTTGTAAAGGCCCGTTTACATACAACTTTGGCGTTGCGTTGGCGTTGGCGTCGCTTCGACAGCTGACTATGAATACATGTATTTATATGAAAGTCTCCATATAACCAAAGTTGGGCAACGCCAACGCCAACACAACGCAGAAAGATGGCCAACTCTCAACTTTTCGCGCGGGTCGTTCGTCAGCTGTTCTAAATAATCAAAATTATGTGATTTAATTTTAATTTTTAATAAAATGCGGGCAAGAAATATAGTTTTTAATGCAATTATTGATGTAAAAATTTTGATTTATCAGCCGCTAGTATGTTAATTTAGTGACCAAAGTATTCTGTGCTAAGCGTTCATTGTAGCAAGCACGGGCGTTACGCGCGCCGCTGTCAAAGCGACGCCAGCGCCAACGCAACGCCAAAGTTGTATGTGGACGGGCCTTAACTGGTTTTGAGAAAAAAGTTTGCGAAAGCGGGTTCGTCAGCTGAGCGTTTGTTTACATCACAAGCACCACAATTTTACACTTTTATTCAAGTAAAGAAGAGTTAATTCAACATGACAACACATATTAAAGCATTTTGTTGCATCATTTTACCTAAATTGTGCGTTAAAAGTGGTTGACAATAATTTTGACTAATTTTGGTTTTCGTTGTTTTCTTTGCTTTGTTTACTTTTCCCTCGTTTTCCAGTGAAACAAGATGGCGTAGAACCCGCAAAAAAGAATCGACTTTTTTCACTGTCTTGTTCTTACGTGATCTTGTGTCTTTCGTTCATGATAAAGATGTGAACGCAATGGCAATTTTGAACCGAAACTAAAGTCGATGTTTAAAACATCGTTAAAATTGACATCGATATATTGCCAATTTTACGATGTTGAGTAATTTTCAAATATCGATGGTTAACATCGGTTTTTTGGCCGATGTTATCGATGTTTGAGAAACATCGATGCATCGTTTGCATCTCTATTTGTAGAGGCTATCCTAGAAGAAAATTTTGTTTCCAAATGAGATGTACGTTAGATTCCGGGAATACAAAGGGTAATGTTTTAAATTAGGTAATTTAAAATTTTATAACAAATATGCTAATAGTTTTCGCGAAGGCGGTGCAATCACTTTCAAAGTTTGGAGGTGACTTGTTTATGGAGGCCAGTAATGATGGTGTGCAATTGCGTACTCTGAACCCAACGAAATCTGCAGTTGGGACATATCGATTCAATCGAGGTTTCTTCGACTGTTTCACCCAAAATGAAGAGAGTTATTGCAAGCTTGATATGAGGGCTTGCCTTACAGTGTTTCGAAGTACAAAGCAGGTATGTAAAAACTAGTTTTATAAAGAATATAAACGTGATTGAAAAAGACGAATTGGCATACATCAAGATAACCAACCGTTCAGCTATAGAAATACTAAAAATGCAGATTGCTAGCACTTTTTACGCTGATTTTAACTATATAAATATTTGCCGCAATTAAAAAGTAAAGTAGATATAAATGGTAAAACAAAAAAATTTTGATATTTTAAAATATTAATATTTTCTAAACTGCGTAACCGATTCAAAAGGTAATTATATCAAAATAAAGACAATTAATTTATCTTCAAGCTGATATATAAAATGTGTATGCTTTTTTATATATTTCAGCCAAAAATATTATACAACAAAAAAATGTCATATTTTTTTCATAAAATAACATTTTTTTAGAAAAAGTCTACAATCAATACTAAAAAAAATTTATATTTTATTAAGTGCAAGTTTTTACCTTTAATTTGATATATATATTATATCATGATTTGCTTTTGAGTTTTCAGAATTCAGTGATAATAAAAAAAATAAATGCATGTATGTGCAAATGCATATTGTAGTTAATTCAACGGGTTGGCTTTCCATTATGGCCGTTCGTTAAAGGGGCAGTGGCCGAAAGGTGAGTGGACGTGGCACCTCTAACCCACATTTTTGGAGAGGGAATGAACCGCCATTGACAAAAATGCAACCCCCGACAACCTAGGTCCCCTATGGTTTCCTAGGAAAATGGCCAAAATTCACCATTTTTATTTGCGGTTTTTCGCTTGAAAAATGTTAAATATTCATTTGCACAAGACATTTTTATATAAAAGACATTTTTATAAAACACCTAGTAACCATAATAGACATCACTGGGGCGGCAGCCCCAGGTTTACTACACTGAAAGGGAATTTTAGTTACCTCATCCTTTCCCAAGGCTACATCACTGGGGCGGTAGCCCTAGTTGGTGCACACCAAGAGGAGAATTCTATTTGGTAAGGGTTATAATCCCTAAGTGCGGCCGAAGGCCGCCTACACAGAAAGGTGTTCAGCTCTGCTTCTTCGGCAATACAGAAAGGAGAATTCTACTTTGTAAGGGTTATGATCCCTAAGCGCGGCCGAAGGCCGCCTACGCTGAAAGACGTTCTGGGCCAAAGAAACTATATCACCCACACTTGTAACTTGCTTGTAAACCCAGTGGGAATTAGGAGCACGTAATAATACCTTATTAGCAACTTACTCTTCACCTGGCAGTCATTACCATTTCCCTGCGTTCCCACGACAGTCGGGTCTACGTAACCGGAACGACCCAGATTTATATCTGGCCAAGGACTGTCACTCCAGCAACACTCCCCAAAAAGTCTTTGGGGAATTTGTATGCTGCTACAACAACAACAACAACCATTTCCCTGCCGAACGTCCCTTACTTTTACAAAGGCATGGCCGCCTTATGTAAGTTGGAATTTAGAATGTACATTTGGTATCAGACATACTTCTGAGCCGCTTTACAAAGTAAGTTACGTGTAATGCAGAGCAGTCGCTCGGAGTAGTTCGGTGCTTGGAAATAACTTCGGCTGCACGTTATTTTGCAACTGACAACGTAATGTGTCTTCGGAGGTGTTCATTTTGCCCTTTACTAGTAGATGACATTGGCCATGATGACAATTTTGGTACTAAAAACTGAAAGAAAACATGGCTTACCTCGCAAGGTGCTTACCTATTTTCCCAGTGGGAATGCTTTTAATTTTTTTTATCACTGAATTCTTAAACCTCAAAAGTAGATCATAATAAAATATGTATATCGAATTAAAGGTAAGAACTTGCACTTTCTACATTGATTATGCACTTTTTTCTAAAAATAGTTATTTTATGAAAAACTTATAACATTTTATTTGTTTTTTAATATTTTTGGCTTAAATAGATAAGCAAGCAAACACATTTTATATATCAACTTAAAGATAGATTAATTGTCTTTATTTTGGTATTATTACTATTATTACTATTTTCTTTAACCTTTTATATCTTCTTTACTTTTTGATTGCGGCAAATAATATTTATATAGTTAAAATAAGCGTACAAAGCACTATCGGTCTGCATTTTTAGTTTTCCCATTGCTGAACGGTTGGTTATCTTGATGTGTTCCAAGGGGTGACCCGATCCACACACTTGTAGCCAAGGCTCTACACATTATTTTAGCACCCACTTTTGTAATTTTTGGTCACTAACTTATTTACAAATTGGGTTAAAAATATGCCCTTTTTTGTAAAATTCGGAAATTAGCGTACATTTATCACTCCTATTCTCCTTAAAGCAGCCACTTCACCAATATATTTTTATATTCTCCTTCACTTTACACTTTACTCGATGAGTTATAACTTTCTTTATGACTTTAATATTAACCAATTAATCACAATTTATTAAATAAAAACACCTTCTAAATCATGCGTCTGACTTTGGTAGCATATGCAAATTAAATGATGGAGTTCAGCTGTCAAACTCCAAAATATGCAAAAGAATGAGACACAAAAGAAGATAGGATATAACCCAGTCAGCATTAAAAATATACAAAGGTGTTCTCTGCAAAAGGTGTTCAGCTCCTTTTCTTCGCAAAACAGAAAGGATAATTCTACTGCCTGAGGGTTATAATCCCTAAGTGCGGCCGAAGGCCGCCTACGCAGAAAGGTGTTCTCTGCAAAAGGTTGTTGTTGTTGTTGTTGTAGCGGCTACAACAACCCCGCCCAGATCGGTTGGTATCTCAGTCGTTGTCGTCAAGTTCCACTAACGGCAACCCTAGGAAGCGTGCAGCTTCTGTGGGATCTGTCCACAGGGACAGGGCCGTTAGGGTTGTCGGGTTTTCCGGGCATGCGAAGAGATGGTTCGAGTCATGTGGGGTCTCTCCGCATGCCGGACATTCGTTCGGCACATCCTCATTCAGCCTACTCAAGTAGGAGTTTAGCCTGCTGCAGTAGCCGGAGCGAAGTTGAGCAAGTGTAGTGCGTGTCTCCCGAGGCAGATGAAGCTCTGTCTCGTCAATATCCGGGGGTGGTATGCCTAGAGTCTACATAACTCGAGACTGAGTCCCTGTGAATGCCGTTCAGGGCCTGTCTGTACGCTGTCGGGTCCAGAGGTTGCTTAATGAACCTCTGGACTTCGTCCGTCAGTTCATATAGATGCCTCCTGACGTGCCTAGGCGAGGGCTCCTCTGCAAGCAGCTGTCTGTTTGGGTGGCCACTTCTGTGGCTCCCGATCAGGAACTGCTTGCAGAGCATTATGTTGTGCTCCTTAACTGGGAGCATTTGCGCCTCGCCGTGCAAGTGATGTTCAGGCGACATCAGGAGGCATCCCGTCGCTGTCCTAAGTGCCGTATTTTGTCCCGTCTGTAGCTTCGTCCACTGCGTCCTACTAGTCCCTGGCGACCACACTGGCGCTGCGTAGTTCAAAACCGGCCGGCCTATTGCCTTGTATGTTGCCAGCAACGTTTCTTTGTCTTTGCCCCAAGTACTGCCGGCTAGCGACTTGAGGACCTTGTTGCGGCTCTGTACTTTATTGACAATAGCGGTTGAGTGCGCAGAGAAGGAGAGCAGGCTGTCGAATGTTACTCCGAGTATTTTGGGGTTATTCACCGTCGGAATTGGTGTGTCATCGACGTGAATCCCCAGCGGTAGCCTGACCTCCTTCGTCCAGGTTGTGAACAGGGTCGCGGAGGATTTCGTAGGGGAGAGGGCTAGACACTTTGCAGTGAAGAAGCGAGAAAGTTCGGAGAGATAGCCGTTTACTTTCAAACACAGGTCATCAATTCCATTCCCAGTCGCCATGATCGAGCAGTCGTCGGCATAGGAGACAATCGAGAATCCCTCTGGTGGTTGAGGGAGCTTTGAAATATAAAAGTTAAACAGTAGCGGGGAAAGGACACCACCCTGAGGAACCCCCTGTTTTATTTTTCGCTGCTTACTCGTTTTGTCTCTAAATGTTACCGACGGATGTCGACCACTCAGATAATTTGCCGACCACCGTTTGAGCCTCTGTGGGAGAGAGGAGGCCTCTATATCTTCTAGCAGCGTGGAATGGCAGACGGTGTCAAACGCCTTTGACAAGTCCAACGCTACTAGAATCGTTCTCTCACAGGGACGGTTGCGGTTAAGGCCACGAGTTATCTGAGTGTTTATGGCGTTAAGTGCTGTTGTTGTACTGTGCACTTTACGGAAACCATGCTGATGCTTCGCTGGGGTCAGGTGGTTTGTGAAGTACGGGAGTAGCAAGGCCTCTAGTGTCTTCGCTACCGGGGAAAGGAGTGTAATCGGACGATACGAATCTCCTTTGTTGGCGGGTTTCCCCGGTTTGAGCAGTGGGACCACTCTCCCCACCTTCCAGATGTCTGGGATGATGAGAGTGGCCATTGACAGGTTGAGGACCTCCGTTAGGTACGCTACCCCCGCAGGACCCAAATTTTTCAGCATCAGCATGCATATTCCGTCGGGACCCATGGCTTTGGAGGCTTTCGCCTTCCCGATGGCCACCTGAACTTCACCGCAAGTGAAAGCAAGGGGGGCACAATTTGTTGGCAGTTTGTGCAGCCTTCTGGTCACTCGACGCTTGGCTTTGTCTACCGGAGGATGCAGTATGAACTGCCGGCTAAAATAGCTCGCGCATCTCTCCGGGTCCGACGAAGCATGGTCGCCGAAGGAAATTTCGACTCTGTCGTCGTGCTTCGTCGGATTAGACAATGACCTCACGGTTGACCAAAGCTTGCTCACACCAGAGGTGAAATTACAAGTCTTCAGGTGCTCCTCCCACTTCTTCCGCTTATGTACGTTTACAAGTTGCCGAATCTCCGCGTTGAGATCCCTGATACGGGGATCTCCGGGATCGGCCTGACGAAGGCTATCACGCTCATCAGCTAGAACAGCCGCTTCGGCAGGGAAGTTTGGACGTGGGTCCGATATACATCCTGCCGGTATGAAGCGAGCTGCAGCAGCAGTGATAGCCCTGCGGAACTTACGTTCACCGAGGTGGACGTTGGTTGGTGTGGGGAGCGCTGCGAAGGTGTTTTCAGTAAACTCCGCGTAACCTTTCCAATCAGCTTTGGAAAAGTTGATATAGGTCCGGTGTTTGGCGGAGGCAAAGTCGGTTGGTTTATCAATCGAGATGACTATGGGTAGATGGTCTGATGCTAGAGTCAGCATAGGTCGCCACGTTATGCTGTTTATCAGACCAGCGCTAACTATTGTGATGTCTGGCGAGCTACTGCAGTTACCCATAATCCTGGTGGGTGCGTCGTCGTTCATTGTGCAGAATGTCGAATCGTCTATCTGCTCAGCCAAGTCTGTTCCCCTACGATCGTTTGACAGGCTTGAGTGCCAAAGATCGTGGTGCGCATTAAAGTCACCTACTACCATACGGTTTTCACCTCTGAGGAGCGCACCTATATCAGGGTGATATCCTGCCGGGCAGCAGGTGACAGGGGGTATGTAAATGTTAAATATTTCGAGCTCGACATCGCCTGACCGGATAGCGATGCCCTGACATTCTAGGGTGGTATCCCTGCGGTCGATGTCTGCTTCGATAAGACGATACTGCACGGTGTGGTGCGTGATGAACCCTAAGCCACCACCATTATCTCGCTCGCGAAATTCCCCGTCCAATCTCGCGTGGTACGCAGACCTGAACATGCCCTAAAGTGGCACCAGCCAAGGCAGGTGTTGCACTTGACTGATGTCACATTACGGAATATTCTGGTCTGACATACCGTGCAGATTGTAGGGGGAACCAGGAGTTGTTGGCGGCGGCGTGTGGGTGGTGGTGCGGTTGTGTGAGTTATGTGGTCTGTGGTGGCTGTGGTACGGTCTGTGGTGTTATTATGTTGTTGTGTAGTGGCGACTGTGTGTGGTTGCTGTGTGAGTGTGTGGGGCTGCACGGGCGGACTGTCGTTTGCCGTGGAGGCTGCTCTGTTTGAGCAACAGGGGGCCACGTAGGACGTGGTCCACTGTCTGTGTGTCCGTAGTCCCGAGCAGACCCTGAGGTGACTCCACCCCTCGCAGGCATTACACTTGACTGAGGTGGAGTTGTGGTGTAATCGTCTTCGGCATACACAGCAGGTGTATATTTCTGGCCCAGTGTTTGACTCGATGCCAGCCCTGAGTAGGAGAATGCGTAGTGAATGTTGCCCTATGGACGGACAACTTCTGAGATACTTCGCCGACCTAAACGGGGTTAGATCGCCGAAACAACAGCCCTTGGTCGGGTGAAACCCGAGTCATTCCGGTACGTAGAACCGGCTGTCGTGGGAATGCTCTGCAAAAGGTGTTCAGCCCCCCTTCTTTGGCAACACAGGAGAATTCTACTGCCTGAAGGTTATAATCCCTAAGTGCGGCCGAA
>NW_023458938.1:36751-37926 GCF_013731165.1 Rhagoletis pomonella
GACAACGACTGAGATACCAACCGATCTGGGCGGGGTTGTTGTAGCCGCTACAACAACAACAACAACCTTTTGCAGAGAACACCTTCAGCGTAGGCGGCCTTCGGCCGCTTTTAGGGATTATAACCCTCACTACGTAGAATTCTCCTTTCTGTGTTACCAAAGAGGGGCTCAGCACCTTTTGCAGAGAACACCATTCTGCGTAGGCGGCCTTCGGCCGCACTTAGGGATTATAACTCTCACTACGTAAAATTATCCTTTGTGTTGCCAAAGAAGAGGGGCTGAACACCTTGGGAAATGTTTAGTTATTGGCCCATCGTTTTTGGGGTGGGGGGCGGAGGGGGAAGGGGGCGTGGCCCCCCAAACCCCCCTCATTCGAAAGGGGCCAGTCGCCACTTTACGAAAAGCCCCACCCTCCCTTTGGGGACCTCCCACAGACCCCTAGGGAACCGTTTGAAAATGGGGTAAAAACGGCATTTTCCGAGGCAAACTGAGCAGTTTGAAGTGGAATATAACCCAACTAACAGAATCTGTGGGGTTTTTAAATAAAAGAAGTTATCCCAAGGTGGTTATCAGGCGAAAAAAGGAGGGCTAAACACCTGTCGCAGAGAACACCTTTGTGCGTAGGCGGCCTTCGGCCGCACTTAGGGATTATAACCCTCAGGCAGTAGAATTCTCCTTTCTGTGTAGCCAAAGAAGGGGGGCTGGACACCTTTTGCAGAGAACACCTTTCTGCGTAGGCGGCCTTCGTCCGCACTTAGGGATTATAACCCTCAGGCAGTAGAATTCTCCTTTCTGTGTTGCCAAAGAAGGGGGGCTGAACACCTTTTGCAGAGAACACCTTTGTATATTTTTAATGCTTACAGGGTTATATCCTATTTTCTTTTGTCTCTCATGCTTTTGCATATTTTGGAGTTTGACAGCTGAACTACGCCATTTAATTTGCATATGCAACAAAAGTCAGACGCATGATTTAGAAGGTGTTTTTATTTAATAAATTGTGATTAATTGGTTAATATTAAAGTTATAAAGAAAGTTATAGCTCATCGAGTAAAGTGCAAAGTGAAGGAGAATATAAAAATATATTGCTGATGTAGCTGCTTTAAGGAGAATAGGAGTGATAAATTTACACTAATTTCCGAATTTTACAAAAAAGGGCATATTTCAAACCCAATTTG
>NW_023458938.1:38026-54687 GCF_013731165.1 Rhagoletis pomonella
TTAGCATAGTGTTCATTATTGTTTAGGTTCTTAATTGCTTCAATAGACGCGAGCGAGTGAAACCGCCGCACAACACACTACTGCCCAGTCGACACCTCCCGCTCGACAAGCGCAGTCAAGCTCCGATTCCAGCGAGCAACCGTGCTGTTCCAAACAAGCACAAATACAATCATTGCATACCGACAATGATAGCAAAATTCTCCTTCCAACTGCCATGGTCGCAGTTGAACACGAGGGGGAATTGTTTCAACTTAGTGCCTTGATTGATCAAGGCTCACAAAGAACTTTCATTTCCTCGAAAGTTCAAAAACGATTGAAACTACCATTCGAACATTCCAAGTTCCGGCATGGGTGGACATGTAGTACAAAGCTCCTCAAAGCTTTGTCCACTCACATTGGTTGCACCCAAGACCATGCAACGGATAAACACACAGGCTATCGTGTTACCTCAGCTCACGAGGCACATGCCTACGTTCACCATTAGCCGTGAAAACTGGCAGCGATTCAAGATCCTTGAACTTGCTGACCCAAGCTGTCACTTACCAGCTAAAACTGATATGGTAATCGGCAGCGATATACTTCCACAAATCCTGCTGGAAGGTATAAAAACGATTTGCGACACTATACTTGCCAAAAAACAATATTTGGCTGGATTCTCAGTGATCCAATAACCGAAAATATGGTGTCATTCTCGACACAAGTAGAAGAGTGCTCGAATACAACTCTGAGCTCTCAGCTTAGAAAGTTTTGGGAAGAGGAGGAGATTCCACAACCTCCACAAATTTCCCCTGAAGATCAGGCATGTGAGCATATATATGCAACAACAACGACTCGTGCCCCAAACGGTCGATACATTGTGCGACTTCCATTCAAGGAAGAATTTCCAAAAAAGCTGTCTCTGGGCCACTCTCGGTCTGCTGCACTTCAGCAGTTTTTCAGTATGGAGCGATCGCTTCAGAAAAAAGGAGACTTAGCCACAATGTACAATAATGTGTTGCAAGAGTACCTCGACCTCGGTCATATTGAGCACACGAAGCCATGTGAGATAATTTCCAATGGCAAATAGTTCTCTTTCTACTTGCCACATCATGCGGTCGTCAAACCAGATAAGGTGACCACCAAAGTTCGCGTGGTATTCAACGCCTCAAAAACATCTGGTTCAGGAAATTCCCTGAATGACGTGTTGCACACTGGTCCCACACTCCAGCCAGATCTCATGCTGCTCATTCTGCAGTGGCGAATGCACAGATTCGTGTTCAATGGCGACATTGAAAAAATGTATCGTCAAATACTCATCCATGAGGACGATAAAGATTTTCAGCGATTCTTATTTCGCACATCGGCTGAGTCTCCTGTCACCGATTATAATCTTAAAACCGTAACGTTCGGGGTTAATTGTGCACCATACTTCGCTATCCGTACCCTGCATCAATTAGCAGATGATACGATAGCGACATTTCCCTTGCCCAGCCAGCAAAATCATCGTAAACAAGCTCGTAATTGGATATTTTCTCGAAGAAAAACCGGATTAAAAATCGTTTATGATAGCCGTTTACGACTCTTTTTCGAGCACTTTTTCGCTTTAAATTGTGCATCGCCTACGAACAGTCGTAAACGGATCGAAAAAGCATTCGTATGCGAATATTTTTACGTCCGTTTTTTAATTGTAAACGAGTCTCGTAAACGATAAATTTACGTTAAAAAAGCGTTTTTTTACACTGCTTTATCTACTGTTTTTGAATGCTAAAAATAAAGGCAATTAATTAATTCAAATTATTGTAGTTCTTTTATTGAATGGAATTATAATTAATAAATATTTATAGTGCCGGATCAAAGTATTGGCACAGAGAATTTTTCCCAATGTATGCAAAGTTTTTTACTTGAATTTCTTTTCGCACATTATTTTTTTTAAATATAGTTAGTATGAAGACCTACTTTCAAATCAGATTTTTGAGAAAAATTCTAAGTATGCAGTTTTATATCCCATTATATTTTAGTATAACATAGTGCAAGCTTGAAGTTGCCAGAAAACCGCGTTGATTTTTGGCAATTTTTTCACGCAGTTTTTTTTTGTATGGAAGAAACTGCATATAAAAAAATGTCAAATAACAAAGAGGTTTTCTAGCTATTCAAGCGTGCACTTTATTATACTAAAATTAAATGGGCTATAAAACTGCATACTTAGAATTTTTCTAAAAAATCTGATTTGAAAGTAGAACTTCATACTAACTACATTTTTATAAAAAACAATTAGAGAAGAAATCAGAATAAAAAACTTTGCATTCATGGCGAAAAATTCTCTGTGCCAATATTTTTTCCCGGCACTGTATATGTGAAGATATTTTCAGATAAATAAAAATTAACAAACTATCTATTAACAAATTAACAATTAAATAAGAGGGGTTTAATATATATTATAAAGTCGCTGAATTTATTTTTTATCTTTTTTGCCGATAGGCTGCCAATTTTTTTTTTCGCCGGTCGTGTGCATATTGGAAGTGCTTCTTTGAAATGGAAATAAAAACTTCTTCGTGGCAGTTAAATTTTTGACGAAAAGCCCCTAAGAAAATAAAGTGAAAGATTAAACTCCATTGGAAACCGGAAAATTTAATTAAGTAAAAAGTGGTAATAAATAATATTATGATCCGTACTTCTTATTGCCGCAGTCGTTGCCAAACCAATAGCGCTGCTTTTGGTACCAGTTCCCTTCCACGAGAAAAGTTCTGCTACCTCATCTGTAATAATTTTTTTAATGCATAATTTATTGACGCTAGTACGGATAAGGCTTCGGATTTCGCACGCCTTTTTAATTCAGAAGCCATATTATCAATAAAACATTAAGTTCAATAACTGCAAAGACCTAATAAACTAGCAAATTAAAAAAATTATTTATTTATTTATTTAAGGTAATTATATTATAACTAAATTATAACATAACTATGGTTATTTATAAGCAATGGCGACTGAGGCCTTATTGCTTATTTACAGTTGAAAAAAGTTATAGTATGTGTATATCTACGAGTTGTGTGTACGTGTTTGTATGTGTAGCTGTGTGTATTTAAGTATTAAATTTCAGGGTACAGATTACTAGTTTTTAAAAAATTTAAGATTGTTTGAATGTTATCTTTGTTGGCATCATTTAATAAGTCTATTGCCGATTTGTTGGAGAAGTAGTACTGTCTATTTTGTTGAAAGGTGGGGCACGAATTGAGAATATGATCGATGTCAATTGACTGAGTGTTACAGAACTTACATTTTCTGTCAGCGTTTTTATTTAAGAGGTGTTCGTGAGTAATTCTGGTATGTCCTATACGGAGTCTTGTTATCAGTATTAGAGCTTTCCTGGGAAGGTCAGTATTTTGTGGGTGTTTAAACGTATTGTTGTTATTTGATATATTAGCTTTTAGCTTTGAGTACCAATTAGTAGTTTTATCCCAAAGAGTATTGTGTTGTTGCCATTGTGTTGTTTTGAAGTATCTTTTTAGATCATCGATGTTTAGATTTGGTACCTTGAATAAAGGTCTTTTTAGTGCGTGTTTCGCTGTTTGGTCCGCAAATTCATTGCCTGGTATCTGCGCGTGTCCAGGTACCCAGATTAACTTTAGTCTTGGATATGTCTGTATGAGTAGGTTTCTAATGGCCTTAGCATAGTGTTCATTATTGTTTAGGTTCTTAATTGCTTCAATAGATGCTAGTGAATCAGTGCATATCGCGTATTTACCTTTTAGTTTGTATGCATATGTGATTGCTTCAAATACGGCAATGAGTTCTCCGCTATAATTAGAACTATATGGTGGTAATAGTGCGGATTTAATGACTTGTTTGCCCTTTGTTATACAAAAGCTGAAAAGCTAAATATGTATGCGTAGTTTTTGAGATGTTGTTTTAGTTCACAAAATTTTTGTTTGTATATCGTATTTGGTGTAACTGATTTTTTATGCTGTTGTAGTGATGAGTTTATCGAGTTTGCGTTAAAAGTCCATGTGGGATTTTCTTTGTGCTTTGGTTTAGAGTTCATAATTGGGATATTTAATTGGAAGCAGATCGATATAACCTTGTCTAGAATTGATGGAATTTTTCTCTTTGTTTTTTTATATTTTGCTATGGTTTTTGATAGAGGGGAATTATCGTTAAAAAGAATTGTTGTGGCTAGCTTTGAGGTAGCGAGTTATGTACAATTTTGTAAGAGCATTGAGTTTATCGGTGATGTTCTGAATGCGCCTAGAGCCATTCGAATTGCCGCGTTATACACTGTGTTCAATTTTTTTAGCGCTGTTTTTGACGCGTGACCGTAAAGATATATGCCATAGTTAATTTTCGCTTTAATAAGTGCATGTACCACTGATAGAAGGGTGTGTGTGTTGCAGTTGAATTTCTTTGATGCTAAGCATTTTACCACGTTCAGGCGTTTGGTTAAAGAATTGGTTATATATTCTATGTGGTAATACCAATTGTAGCGTTGCTGAAAGATAATACCTAAAATCTTTAGTTTATCTACTTGATTTAGTGATAACTAAATACTATAAACTTACGAGATAGGGGAATTAAACGTTTAAATCCTTTAGTGTTGCTCCCCGGAGCCTGTGAAAGAATTGCAAAACTCGTTAAATTAATTTGTGTTTTTGAATTACATATGTAGTAGCTACTTACAAGAAGTTTAATTATAAAAGAAAGTGGTAGATCGTCCTTGGCGTTTGCACCAGTCTGCCAATAAATCACATACTTAATAATTTTCTTAAATTGAATATTTAACAAACTACTTATAAAATATTGTGATTGAAGAAAAATTGTCAACAAAACAAAAATTTTTTCTTGTGCTGACAAATTACTACAAGCCTCTTTCTATTATATTTTTTTGTTTTATCGTTTACGAGCTTTTCTCTAACTTTTTGGCGATACGAGAATCCCTCGTAAAACATAATGTTGGTAAAATGTACGTTTTCTTGCTGGCTGGGTGGCTGCCACAATACTTAAAACCGAAACGTATGTGGATGACTTCCTATCCGGAAGTCATGATATTGACAACGCCACTGAATCACTTTTTCAAGTGATCAAAGCGCTTAAGTCAGCTGGTTTCATACTCAAGAAACTAACGGCCAATCATCCGGCCATTTTAGAAAAATTTCCAAAGGAGGATCTTCTCGACTCCAAATTTTTGAAATTTGAGAGCGCCTCCACAACCATAACTCTTGGTATACAATGGAACGCACTCACAGATAAATTTTCATACACCATTCTGCCTGCATCGACATCGAATGCCGTCACAAAGCGACAAATTTTATCTTCTGACGCAAAACTTTTTGACCCGGCAGGATGGCTATCGCCAGTGATGATTCAAGCTAAGATTCTTCTTCAAGAACTTTGGCTAGATGGCGTTGATTGGCACGAATGTGCCAAACCTATATCCTTGGCAAAATGGCAACAGTTCGCAGAAAATCTGCCAGCCATCTGCCACATCGAAATCTCTCGATGGGTTAACTTCACTCCGGGGCAAAATACCCAAATCCACGGGTTTTGTGATGCCTCGGAAAAAGCATATTGCGCTGCGATTTACATACGCGCAGATGTTAGCAACCAAAGATATTCCACTCTCTTGGTCGCAAAAAGCAAAGTCGCACCATTGAAGACGGTAAGCTTGCCACGCCTGGAGCTGTGTGGTGCAGTCTTACTCTCAAAACTGGTCGCAACTGTTCGAAAACAGCTCAAATTGGAATCGGGCAACACATTCTTATGGTCATATTCAGAGATTGTGCTAGCTTGGCTTGAAAAGCCACCATGTACATGGAAGACGTATATATCCAATCGGACCTCCCAAATCCGGGAATATCTTCCAACCGGTACATGGCGCCATGTTACCAGCCAAGACAATCCAACCGACCTCGGCACCCGTGGTTGCAAACCGCAGGACTTGGCAAATTCCCCACTCTGGTGGCACGGACCAAAATGGCTCTCTTGCCACATGGATGCATGGCCAAGGTCAAAGGCATGCAGTGCATCTCCACCAGAAAAGCGCAAGGTGGAGGTATATCACGCCCTCGAAGAAGAGGTCGATTTTCTTGATCGCTTTTCTTCTTTCTCTCGAGCACTCCGCGTGACTGCGTACATGTTCCGCTTCGTGAGCAATGCCCGCAACAAATCAAAGGGGTTAGCTACAATCACCTATCAACATCTGACACATAACGAATTTCCATATGCAAAAATTCATCTTATCAATGCAGCGCAATCAAGCCATTTTCCGAGCGAAAAAAGCGCTTTGCAAGATAAAAAGCCACTTAACAAAAAAAGTCCTCTTATTGTCCTCAATCCTTCGTTGGACAAAGACGGACTTCTACGGGTTAATGGCCGATTAGCACATTCCACATTAAGCTATAATGAAAGGCACCCAATAATTCTTCCTACCGAATCGAGGTTCTGCCAGCTATATTTGGAGTTTTTACACTCGCTGCTTCTTCACGCAGAAACACGATTAATGCTCCAAATGGTAAGGCAAGAGTACTACGTACCAAAGCTAAAACCTCTAATTAAAAAATGCATTTTTCAATGCAAAGTGTGCACGCTTTACAAGCAACAAACACGCACCCAAATAGTGGCCGCTCTACCCCCTGAGCGCTGCAGTTTCTCACTCCCATTTTCCACAACGGGAGTAGATTTTGCTGGGCCATTCCAAATTAAAGCATCGGTGCTAAGATCAACAACCCTTATCAAGGGATACGTTGCAGTTTTTGTCTGTTTTTCCACAAAGGCAGTGCATCTCGAGCCATGCTCGGATCTTACAACCGAGGCTTTTCGAGCAGCATTCGCCCGCTTCGTTGGCAGACGAGGTTTCCCCGCAAAAATGATGAGCGACAATGGAAAAACGTTCATTGGCGCCCAGCGCGCAACAGAACGCGACTTCGTTAAATTCCTTAACGAATATTCCGCAGTCATTGTCAAAAAATATGCCCCTCAATGCATCAACTGGCAATATATACCACCCAGCGCCCCCCACATGGGCGGCTTGTGGGAATCTGCAGTGAAAAGCTTTAAAATCCATTTAAAGAAAACCGCTGCAACCCACAAGTTCACTTTCGAAGAATTCACGACGCTTCTGGTGCGAATTGAAGCAGTCCTCAACTCGAGGCCTCTATCCGCACTTTCTCAAGACCCAGCTGATATGACAGCACTTACTCCGGGTCACTTCCTTCGAGGTGCACCGCTATTGGCCATTCCCGAGCCTAATGCGGAAGACCTCTCTCTACTAAACCGGTGGGAGAAAGTCAAAGCACTTCACCACCAATTTAGTCGCCGCTGGAAAGAAGATTACCTCAAAGATCTTCAGAAGAGATACAAGTGGAAAACCCCACAACGCGATCCTCAGCCAGGCGACCTCGTCGTGATCAAAGAAGATTCGCTCCCCCCCACCGAGTGGCGATTGGGACGAATCGAAAACGTCGTCACGGCCCTGATAACCACATACGTGTCGTAGAAATCCGTACGCAAAATGGAGTTATCACGCGGCCACTTGTCAAACTGTGCTTCCTTCCAAAAGCACAATAAATAATTCTATACATCTTTTCCTTTTGTATATTAAGGGTCTTAACCTCCCGTTTAAATATTGTACCCAAGTACTTCTCGTTTCTCTGCCTTTGCTTCTACTTCCAGATCGAAGACATCATGGCAGCACGGAAGGCATGCCCCCTGGCTCCAACGGCAGAGACAGACAACTGCCTACAATGCCGGCTCTGCCACCGGTACCACGCATTGCGGACGTGCCCGGCCTTCAAAGCGATGAAGCCGCCGCAACGGTTGGGAGTAGCCCGCGCGCAAGGCTACTGCGTCAACTGCCTTGGCCTCACCCACACTACCGGGGAATGCGACTCGCCGGGTAGTTGCAAGACCTGCGGGCTAGCGCACCACACGCTGCTGCATGTAGCAGCCAACACCCATGCGCGCACGGGGCCAAGGGAACAGGGGCCCAAGAAGAGGAAACCGGCCCCAAAGGCCCCAAGGAGCGTCAAGCGGCGCGCACCGCCGAAGAAAAAGGCGCTGTTGAAGGCGCAGAAGAACCAGCGCAACCATGCGCCGCAACCGCCGCGCAAGAAGACCGCCCAAAGGACGATCGCGCGCACTCCCCAAGGCCTATAAACGGCCAATTTCCAGGGCCGAACCACCCACCGCGTCGTTGGCAACACGATCCGCGCCCTGAAAGAGCTGCAGGAGACGCTCAGCAACGCATTCCTGCAGGGCGGGGACGATGTTTAAGCCGCCGCTTAAACTTAATTCAGCGGCCGTGCGCGCATCCTGTGGCCGCAGCGGTGTGAAGTCCGAAAAATGATTAACGAGCGCGCACGGCCGCTTCCCATCATCGGGCCAAATGAGAGACCAGTCAGTTCAGCTATTATCGTCGGACATCGCGCACGCGCCCTTATCCAAACTAGCTCTCGGAGTCAACGCGGGTTTTGCATCGATTTGCGCAACAAACTTTTATATACATAAATACATAGACAAATACACACTATGTACTTTTGAACTTGAAGTTCGAATATCAAGATAGGTGCGTGACTAAATTCCATCAACAGAAAATAAACGAAGTTTAAATTTTGCACATTTTTTAATACCGAAAATAAGTCTTTACCTTAAAGCGGAAACTAAAGTGTGTATGTGATCAAGGTGAGTGCGAAGGGACCAAGCGACCAAATATTCAGTAGCCATTAATCCTGCCGGGCGTCGTTGCTCTACCTTATAGGCGGCGCACGTGAGACATTTACGAACATAGTTGCCCACATCACGGTGCATTCCGGGCCAGTAATAACCCTCTTGTGCGCGGTTGGGTGTCTTCTTTACCCCGAGGTGCCCTGCGGCGGCGGCATCATGGACTTCTTTTAGGATGTCGCTCTTTCGGTTGGTGGGGATACAAAGTTTCCGTGCTCGTGAGAGAGGGTTCCTCGGTGCGATGTGTCGGAACAATCGGTTGTCCAAAAGTCGGTAGTCGGGATTCTGGTCTGGCTGTCGTTGCGCCTGTCGTACTTTCCGATCGTACCAGTCGTTGGTACTGCTGTTGACGGTAAATAGTGTGTTTTCCTCCGGATACGGTGTTGATAATGGGCATCTAGATAGTGCGTCGGCGACTACGTTTAGTGCCCTTTGCGGTATTCGGTGGTAAAGTTAAATTGCTGAAGTTCGAGTGCCCATCTAGCCAGTCGCCCGGAAGGGTTTTGCAGGAAGTGAAGCCATTTCAGAGACTGGTGGTCGGTGATGACGGTGAACTGATAACCTTCTAGGTATGGCCTCATTTTACGGATGCCCCAGAGGACGGCGAGGCACTCCTGTTCGGTGGCTGAGTAGCGTTTTTCCAGGTTGGACAGGCTTCGCCTGGCATATGCTATGACCCGTTCTTGTTCGGAGTGGCGTTGGAATAGTACTACGCCCAGCTCTTCGCCGCTAGCGTCGGTTTGTAAAAAGAAAGGTCGGGCGAAGTCAGGGCAGCAAAGTATTGGTGCGCTGGTGAGTTTTTCCTTTAATGCCTCGAAGGCGCGTTCTTGCGGCTCGCTCCACGTCCAGCTTTGACCCTTTTTGAGCAATTGGTTAAGGGGAGCGGCGAGCGTTGAGAAGTCGGCGATGAAGCGTCCACTTCGGCGTTTATCACCTGCTGCATGTAGGGTTGCGTGGGTAATAGCGTTGTTTCAGTGGGCGATGATGCCGGAGTGTGATCTCGTGTTCGGCGGCGGTGCTGGGCCCGGTGATTTTGGAAAATCGCTCTCTGTGAGTTTCCAAGAAATCGGCTAGTCTTTTATTTTGTTCCTCGTTCAGGTGTGCCATTTCAATTAGGCTGCATAGCGCGTGTGTAGTATCGAATCTCGGCGTTGGGGCGGGAGCTGGTGGCTGGTTGTCTAGTGACACGACGATGCCACGCTTTGCCAGGAAATCCATTCCCAATATAATTTTTTCAGCCAGATTGGGGATGACGGCCACCAGTGTGTTTGTCGCTTGGCCGTTATATTTAATTTGGACAGGATAGGAATGGGTGCTTGCGACGCACGTTTGGTCGGCTAGCTGCACGTTTCGTTCGTTAGGATGTGGCTGAATATTGCGCTGTTCCAATTGCTTGCGTAGATATCCGTTGATGTATGTTAAGGTGGCTCCAGTGTCGATTAGGGCTCGGACGTTCATGCCTTCGACCAGGACGTTCGCATAGAAGCGACCATCGGGACCTTGCCAGCCTGGGTGAGACGTGGTTGGTCGATCGGTGGGTGACTTGAAGATGGCTGTCCTCTCCTCGTGACACAGTCAATTCCTGGAGAGGGTTCCATCTCGTCCGGTGGTGTCCGCGATTTTTGCACCTCCAGCAGGTGTTCTTCGCATCGTATCGTTCGCCTGGAGTGGATAGGCAGTATGCTGCTTGACTGGTTTGCCTGGCATCCTCGCCTTTAAGCAGCTCATATTCGTCGGTGAGTTCCATTAATTCTTCGATAGTCTGGAACTAGCTCAGTTTTGTGAATAATCGGTACTCCACTCGCAAGCCTTCGTATATGCGCTCCAAGTGGTCGTCCCTGCACATCGTTGGGTGCTGTCGGATCAGCGTTTGGAGGGCTAGGATGTAATCCTTGGCCTTCTCTCGGCTCTGCTGTTTCCGCTGGCGAATAGCGTCTTCCAGCTGACTGACGTGTCGACGGGGAAGGAAGAATCGTTCAACTTCGGTGCGGAATATAGCCCAGGTGGTTATGTGTGGCCTTCGGACGCGGAACCATTGTAGTGCTCTGCCGCGGAGTATTTCGGATAGGGTTGGGAGGAGTTGGTCTGGCGTGATTTGGTAGCATTCCGCCAGCTCCTCAATCCTCTCCAAGAAGTCGTGCAGAGTGTCGCCACCGGAGTAGTGAACATCACAACGGCGGACGGTGCTCACCACCTCGGCGCTGCTCATATGGTCTCGTTTCTGGGCGGTTGGCTTTGCCGCCCCGGCGTGCAAGAGAGAGTCACCAAGCTTAATTGCCGGAGTTAGTTCGTGTGGTGATTTCACCATGCTAGCTTCATCGGCAGCGATCTCCATCTCCAGTTCTCTGAGCAGGTTTTCGGTTGATTTGCGGTTTCTCTTTGCCCTGACGAAGTTACTGAGAGTGCTGCGCAGATCGGCGACGGTGCTCCCCTCAACGGGTATATGACGCCTCTTGCATTCTTCCACCAATCTCTCTTTCTTCAATAGATATATCCAGCCAAGAGAGTCAGTGTTTAGTGTGGTGGTATCATTTTCGCTCATCCGTGTGTCATTTACTTGTCGTGGTGTGTTCGGTGAACCCGCTTCCGCAGTGTTGGTGCTTGTTGAGGTTTTTGCACATGCGCCTGCAGAGCTGGGTCCCTGCTCGGGCGCCATTTATGAGGTGGGTTTTGTCGAAGGCTGAGGTATGCTCCGCCGCTCCAGAGTCCAGCGAAGGGCCCACTAACCCCCACCAAATAAAACACAATGATTTGTGTATTAAGTCGAACACACCCACACACACACGCGGCTATCTAGAAGGCCGGCAACTTGTCGTGCAGGGGAGAGCGGAAAGTAAAGAGCGAGAGTCGGCAGTCGGTGTCGGAGATTATCTGGCGGGTAATTGTTCGGCGACGGGAGTGCTACTAGTGACAGCGAGATTAGCAGTGGTACGCTTCAGTCGTAGCGAAGAGCGTGGCAATGAGAATAGTCGCGGTGGTTGTGACGGCGACGGCGATGGTTGCGACGGCAGCCAGCAGCTCCCTTGCAGTGGTGGTGGCGGCCTCAGCGGTGACGTTAGCAGTGTCCCATATAATGATGAGGGCGGCAGCGACCTCCCGCAGTGGTGTTGTATGCGGCCCTGATTGTGGCGAAGGGTAAATGCGGCCCCTTTTTAACTACGACGGTGACAGCGGTACTGGGGCAACGATAATGGCGGCGGCCCCAGTAATGAAGACTGTAGCAGCGGGCCCTGATGGTGGCAACGGTGACAGTGGCCCTGGTTGGCGATAGTTAGCGTTCGCGGTCCTCGGTGATGATGACGGGCGGCCCACGAATGTAGCTTCGGCCTTGGGGCGGCAGTGGTAATAGCGGCCCCGGTGATGAGAGCAGCGGTACGGGCCCTAGCGGTGATGATGATTATGGTGGCGGCCCTGGATGGCAGTGAATTGCGGGCGGTCCTCGATAGAATTGTCGGCCTTTGGGCGGCAGTAATAGTAGCGGCCCCCGGTGATTAGAGCAGCGGTGCGGGCCCTAATGGTGGCAACGGTTATTGCGGCGGCCCTGGGCGACGGAAGTGGTTCCCTCCCCCCCTTCAGCGCTCGCTAGCCTCGTGGTATCGCAAGCAGGCAGGGGTGTTCGAAATTGGGCAAGCCCAAACGGATCTCGCCCCCTGTCTGCTTGAGACCGTAACCAAAAATGGGTCTAGCCCATAATCGTTTTGGGGTGTTGCCTGAGGGGTTTTCCCCCCTTGCAGCCCCCCTCAACCAATCAGTCTTCCTCCGAGGAGGAAAGCCAAGTGCACCCCAAATAGGCTCGAAGCCCAGGCTGCGCTCCGTGCTTACCTACGGACAACTGATGCTGGTTGAGTTCATGCTGGCAGCTTTAGCTCTGGTTTTGTATGAACCGTTTGAGAAGTGAATGGGCTTATTCCGTGTTATGCGTTTCGCGTAGCGAACTTCTTCCATCTGTTGGTGCGCATGATTATCCAAGTTGCTGTTTGCGAAATTTGTATGTGCTTACCAGGGTCGTTGCGAATATTCGCATTCGCATTCGCAACCGCGGAGCTTCCGCATAAATTTTAATATTCGCATTCGCTTTCGCATTCGCAATAATCAATGCGGATCTTTTGCGAATGCGAATATTGAAGGGACCGAAAATAACAGTTTTTTTTTTACCAGTTAAACTTGGCCAAATATTCTTTAGTCCCAATTAAAAGTATTTTCTGGATAATAAACAAACCTCTTATCCAAATTAAACAAGTTTGGTACCAAATGAAAGAAATGTCTAAACGAGCAAAGCCACCCATTGAAAAATATTTCAATAAAAAATGTTAATTAATTACCATAGATCAAACCTTGGGTCTGGTATATGAATTTCTTTAGTATTAAATTATAAAAAATACAATTTCGTTATTTCTGCTTAAAAGCTATTTCAGTCACAGAAGAAAGGATTAAAAATTAATTACAAAAACAAAATCGAAAAACGCTGTTGACGTTACAGGTTCTCCAAATTCACAAACAACCAAAACAATGAGAATGAAGAATTCCTTGGAAATCAACTGTGTTTAAACAACGATCTTGCCATGACGCAAGATTGTGAAGATGGAAGTCAGGAGGATACATCCGACATTTGCAGCCCGATGCAATTCTCAAAAAAAAATTATTGCACCGCAATAAAAAAAAAAAAATATAACTGAAAGACCTCTCAACTGGTGCAGCATCAATCGAAAAGAATTTACAATTTTGTCAAGTTTAAAGTTTTTCAAGTTTGTCGCCTCGAGCGAGTAGTTATTTAGTGGCGCAGGTTTGATTTACGACCCTTAAAAACTTTTTATTGAATACAATGTTCCAATTTTTAAATTCAAATACTAAAAAAAAAATTATTAAAAATTACTAACCTTTCCATTTTTATTTAAAGAAATCACCTAATTTACTCACCTAAATTATTTCTTAACAAGTAAAAAAGTCTAAGTTCGGGCGGAGCCGAACATTAAATACCCGGCGCAAGTATTCAATATAGTTCTTTCACCTTTCCGAAGACTAACGCTACATGGTAAGCAGTGGTGGTTTTACGTCTATTTCAAACATCTTCGGTAGAACGTTCAGTTAGATGTAATGAGATAAACTTATACAGATATATGTGGGCGGCACTACGCCCAATTTCCAAAATTCCATAATAATGTTACTTCTTTTCAAGAGATTGTTGTTAGTATCAATTTTGGGTAAAGTTAGCTTCCTTAAATTTCGAAATATCAAAGTTTCAAACATTGCTGAAATTTACCTTTATAAAAAATTGGGCGTAATTTTAGTCAGATTTCAAGACTTTCAACGTTTTGCTTTTATGTGGCAACCACAATAATCATACCGAGTTTGGTACAAAATGGTAGAACGGTTACCGAGATACACATATGTGGTTATAAGTGGGCGGGGTCACGCCCATTTTCCACTCTTTTATTATAAGCTTATTTTTTGCTAAAAAATTATTGCAAAAATTAATTTTGAATAAATTAGCTCAGTATTTACTGATTTATAGAAGCTTTCGTATTTCTCTAAATTACCGTTATATGGGATGTGGGCGTGGTTATTATCCGATTTTGTAAATTTTAAGCCGTTTGGTGTGTTTTGTGAAGGCCAACAACTGTGCCAAGTTTGGGAGAAATTGGTGGAGCGGTTCCCAAGATATACACTTGTAATCATAAGTGGGAGCGGCTACGCCCATTTTCCAAAAATTTATAATACTCTTATTTTTCGCCTAAAAATTATTGTAGATATTAATTTTGAGTGAATAAGCTTCAGTAGTTACTAAAATATCGCAGTTTTCGCATTTCTCAAAACTGCCGTCTTATGGGAGGTGGGCGTGGTTATCGTCTGATTTTGCCCATTTTCAATACAATCCGTCCAACGCTCAAAAGAAGTACAAATACCTAGTTTCGCTAAGATATCTCAATTTGTACTCGAGTTATCGTGTGCACAGACGGACGGACGGACGGACAGACACTCCTTAATCGATTTCTCTTTTCATTCTGATCATTTATGTATATATTTTAGGGCTTGGCGATTATTTGATTACTCGAGCAAGTTGGTTAATCAGTTATTCGGTTAATCAATTACTCGAGTAACCAAGATGTTGATTACTCAAAACGATGATTAATCGAGTTACTTGAAATATGATTACTCAAAAAAGTTAATTTTGCTCGTTAACAGAGTTTGCTTTGGAAAATGCTTATTTTCTTTTTTATATTCTGTATATGAAAAAAATATGTATGTAAGTATGTATTTCATTTTAATTTTTGAAAACAGAAACGTTTTTTTCAAAGTATCAAGGAACTTCAACTGCTTTATATGTATGTATGTAAAGAGTACTTTGAAATGTTCATTACTCATTTTATTCATAATGTTGATTAATCCATGATAAAAATATAGTAAGGTAGAACCGCTGAGAGGCACTTGTAAAATTCTTGACGTTTCCAAACAATTTAATTTTTAAATTTACTCACAAACTCACACACACAATTTCATTTTCAATCTCAAGCAACAACAATTTCGAACAATTTCAATTTTTTATTTTCACTTTTATATGATTTTAAAATGTTGGCAAACTTCAAAAAAAAAATCATGGCCGACAAATTGAGAGAACGGTTATACCTTGCTGTGTTTTTATCATGGATTAATCATAAAGCAAATTACTCAAATATTTTTGTTTTTGGTTAATCCAAATCTTGATTACTCGAGTAACTGAACTTTTGAGTAATCATAATTTCCAATTAATCGAATAATTGAGTTGTTTACTTTATGATTAATTAAAATTTTGAATAATCAATTAATCGCACAGCCCTAATATATTTGTCTATATCGTTCTCGATTCGTTTTGCCTGTTACAAACAATCGTTATGTGAACAAATTTATAAAACCCTTGTGCACAAGTGCGCTCGGGTATTAAAATACTTGACATCCGCATTCGCATCCGCGGATGTTAGCGTTTAAACATCCGCATCCGCATTCGCATCCGCGGATGTCTAAAATTCAACATTCGCAACATCCCTGGTGCTTACCATGCCAGCTTCGTGTACGCGTATGTATGCCTGTATGTATGTACATAGGGGTGCTTTTAGTCTTGTTGGTATGTTAGTTTGTGTGTACGCCTACCAGTATGTATGTGTGTATGTTCATATATTGGTACCTATGTGCACTTGTAAGGCGTATGCTAGGGTGATGTCAAGTATGTTATTGTGGCGTAGGCGAAGCTACGTTACATGCATTTATGTACAGCGTCGACCATGTAAGTAGCACCCTCTATTGAACCTCAGTGTTTCTTTCGGTTATGTATTTAATATTGATTATTTTTTTATAAATATATATCCTATATTATATCACAAAAACATGCAAAGCGATTTTCAAACTCTATTAAAAATATATGCCAATTCAAAAAATTCCAATCAAAATTTCAAACTTTATTTAAACAAAGTTTGGAATTGTTTTGGGTATTGTAAATATTGGAAGGAGTTTAGTATTTTCTTAGCTCTACAGCCGCATTTAGGTGAGCATTAAAATGCCCCACAATGATTCCAAAAGTAAAACGCAAGTAAAAACGTTGAGTCTTAAGTTCTGAACACATTGAAAACGACGAGCTACGGACCACAGCTTCCAATTTGTCATCTTCATTATCTAAACGCTTTGTCGATGGCGACATGATTTCTTTGAACGCGGCAGCGACATCATGAATTTGTATGAGTTTGACATAAAAGAAGAGGAAGAACCTTATCTGTCGCCAGAAAAATAGAAATAGATCTACTCTGGCCACAACCACAGCCGTCGCGTAGCCCGGTCGTCCCCAAAATAATTATCTACATAAGAGTACGTGTTAAAATAATTTGACAGCTGTGGTTTGTAGCTCGTCGTTTTCATTGTGTTCGGGCTATTAAAGTTGGAATGTTTTATTCGGCCCATCGCCGTTCTTTTATATGCTTACAATCTACCTTATGAGTAATCTA
>NW_023458938.1:54697-58501 GCF_013731165.1 Rhagoletis pomonella
ACTTAATATTGTGTGAACATTTTGTTTTGCTTAGCTGTCATGCTACAGTATGCACTTTTGGAGCCCGTGCAAGTTTTAAGGGACTAAAAACTACAGTTGAGTAGGCAAATACCACCACAAAAAAATGACCGTAAGGACAAATTAGGTCTGTAATAAACGGACTAATGAGGGTTAACTGAACTAAGATTTTCAAATAGGTGGCAACAAGCTCGAAAAATATTTTTACAGTAAACTTTCTTAAATTTCTTTAGTTTAATACCCGTATTTTAATATATCATTTATTTTATGACTTTGACTGAATTAAATTTTCACAACGGATGGCAACCCTGCTCAAGAATATTTTCGGCAGTAAAGTTTATTCAACTTTCCTAAACCTCTTTAGTTTGATACGCATATTGCGATATTTATTTTACCTTATCAATTAAATTAAGCTAAGTTTTTAACGGATGGCAACCTTCCACAAAATTATTTTCGCCAGTAAACATTCCTAAACCTTTCTAAACCTTCCTCGTGTTGCAATATTCAACTTATCTAATCAGACTACTTAAACTGAAATTTTCAAACAGGTGGCAACTCTCTTTTTTCTCAATATTTTAAGTTATAATAAATAAATGAAAAAGGAAAATCTTGATTGACAGAAAATTCTTAGAATTAGGGCAATCGAGATTTTTGCAATTAGATATTTCTTCGAATCTGGCCTACTCGCAACTCTTGTGTGGATTATTAAAAAATTTATATTTTTTCGGCTCACCTTTTTTTCTGTTTTAAATCCCAAAATCTAAAATTTCGAAAATAAACATATAACAACAGAATGAAAAAGGATCGGTAATCACAGCATCCCCACTGATAAAGAAATAATAATGACGAAAAGTGGAAAAAATTAGGGTGACCATATGTCGGCTCATAGATAACTGTTGCTCTGTATGATAGGGAATTTCCGCACCACCCTGTAGAAAGGGGACTCCTACTTTCTGAAACAAAAAATTTCGAAAGTGCAAAAATACTTAACATTCGAAGCAGTCTTCATTCTCTTCATTTCCTGCTATAATTACTCGCATTTAGTAGATATTTGTTCGAACTTTCAAACTACACTTGGCAGACTATCCAGTAAAAATTAATATGGGTATTCACATAAACGCGTAAATACTTCGTAACTGCGTAAACCTCGTAAACAGACCGGTTTTCTAATCAAGCAAGTTTAGCAGGTTTGCGTGGTTACTAGGCGTTTGCGCTTATAGATGAATTGCTTTTGAAATGTTTTTGTTAATTCCACAAAAAAATTTGTAAGCGAATCGAATTGTATATTATGTAAAAGTTCAATAAATTTTTTACCGCATATTTTGTTGGGGAAAGAGCCAAGGAACGAGAACAAAAGTTAGACGTGCATAAATTAATTTTATCTTTATAATGAAGAACACCGTGATATTGTAGAGCTTCCTTTCACTTGTGACTTAAGCATAACAAATTTAGACGCATATACATATGTACATATGTACTTAGATAGAGGTATGCATCGAAGAACCCAGCAGAAAAAAAATTATCAATTGATTAAAATAACCAACTTATAGTTAGATTATTTGCGGGATTTCGATAAATAACTAACTTTTAATTTGATAAGATAAAACAAACTTTGAGTTAGTTGTAAAGTCGTGCAAGTGTCATGCAGATGTTACCGGTAGTTTGTTTCCTTTACAAGTTTCTATTTAAATATCCTCATTCAAAAATTATTTTTAATACACTTTTTTCTGCACTTCGCACATTCTTTTTCGTATTGAGGACAAATAAAATAAGGTCGAAATTTTATATTATAATTTTGATGTTATGTCTGATCGAATTTAAATATGAGACCACTTACAAAATAACATATAAGCAAATATGTATGTAATGTTAAATAAAATAAGTAAATAAATCTTCTATCTTCTTCTATATATATAAAAATGAATTGCTGTTCGTTAGTCTCGCTAAAACTCGAGAACGGCTGGACCGATTTGGCTAATTTTGGTCTTGAATTATTTGCGGAAGTCCAGGGAAGCTTTAGAAGGTGAGTAAATATAACAAAAAATGCTAGGAATTTAATAAAAACAACAACTTTGTTTATCCTTAGAAATAGGGATGGTCGATTATCATTGATGTTCGATGATAATCGATGTTGGACACTAAAACATCGATGTTTTAAAATTTATTTTGCATTATTTAAAACATCGTTACATCTATTTCTCGAACTTAATAATTTCTTCCCGTTAGGATGACGCGCAGTTTGCAAAAAACACCGATGTTATCAATTCGATCCTTTATGTCGATTGATTTCTCTTATGATAAAGAGTGTATCCTTCTACCTTCGTGAGTGACGGTTACCGGTACGTGTGCGAGAACTTTCTTTACTTCGGCGATCCTTTGTGATAGTGATATTTCAAGTTACGTGCTCTTTTTTATCTTTTGTGATAGTAACACTTTACCGCTAAGTGCACGAAAACTTTTCTTACTTTGTTTACGATGCCGAGGAGAACACGACCTGACTTAGGTCGTCGCAGTCAATCAAATGTGCGGAGAGCTACCTCACAACAACAGCGAGCACGACATAATGAAATTGAGAGATCCCGCAGACGCAGTGCTCCTGTGATCCTTGAACGAGCTGCGTTCCACTATGATCCGGCAATAGATTATTGTCCCGACAAATTGGTAACAATTGGGGAAATGACAATAGTTTGTAAATATTCTAAGAGCCGTTTACTCAATATGTGTATATATATTTTGAAAGCCGCTTTTTGTGTTCGCAAAGCTCGAGAACGGCCGAACCGATTTTTTTGAAATTTCTGACACCTGATTCTGACATCCCAAGGATTATCATAGGCTAAAAAAAATTTCGATATATCGAGGGGGTGTAGAACCTCCCATAAAAACCGAATTTTTCATACCGAATATCTCTGGAAATGTTCATGGTAGAGTACTGGAACTTGGTGTGGAGGTTCATATATCAATCTTATACTCACGGAGAAAAACGGGCTATCTTAAAAGACCGTACAAACGTATATATAATTCATCTGTAGATGTGTTTGTGAGTGAAATCCTCCTAAATGCTCGGACGGATTTAAACGAAGTTTTTTGTGTGTTTTTGAGTAACTCTCTGGATAGTGTAGTTTCACAAATTCACCCGCCAGTTGGCATTAGAGTTAAAAATGTTATTTATGATCAACATTGGCTAATATTCAAAATATGTATTGGTAACGGTAAAGGCAATACTATTACAAAAAAGAGCTGCTACGTGGCGTTGGAGTCATTACGAATAATCGCCAAGTTAAAAAAGGTGCCGTGAATGTCAGATTAAATCGACCTGCTGCACCACTGAGTATATCGAACTCTTATGCGTTACCATTGGCCCAATGGATGTGATTTGCCAGTATTATTATGCGTTAAAGCTTTATTCGGAGACACCAGGGTTGAGTTGTGCATCGGTAGAACTCATATCACCACCGATTAATCAACCGCCAAAACCATCGCTCGCCTTTTACTGTAATTAATTCAAGTAAAAAAATTCATTTTCGTGAAACTTACTTTTACTTACTTTTAGAGTATTTCGTCTGAAATAAGTCTATGTATATTGGATTTCTGTAGAACAATTATACCCATCCATTTGGAATTGCCACCAACTATACCATACAGTTTTTTTGACAGATTTACTACAAAACCGGCCGCCAGGGAGTGAAGAGGAAATGTTCTTCAAATTTATTTCGTTGTGAGATTAACTGTTTTATGAAAAGTTTCACAATTAGAGAATTTCAAGAGCTTCATCACGAACATAACGCT
>NW_023458938.1:58511-75892 GCF_013731165.1 Rhagoletis pomonella
AAAAAATTTTAAAATCTGGATCGCGGATCGCAATACCGTCAATAAATATTGAACGTGTAGCACTTTCAAAACGCGATCCATACATTTCTTCAGTACATCTTTTACTCTCATAATGTAAACATCGGCTCTGCCTTCACTCTCGGGGCTTAAAATCTTTCAAAACAAATTGAACAAATCTTAAAATAATTGTGGAATGCATTATCTGTAAATTATACGTACAAAATAAAAATATTTTCTTGCAAATACTGACGCGATAAATATTGAACATGTAGCATTCGTGCGCGATCCATCAATCCATCAATATGGATCGCGATCCAAATATCGTGATAATTACTGACCGTGGGACAGAGCCCGTTCGGTAAGTGTATTATGGGTGATGGCAGCCCTGCACTTAATAAAAGCAATTGGCAATGTTGAACATAGGCGATTTCCATGACGATCACTGTATTTCAGGTTTTACAGGTAAAGCGGTTTTCGCCATTAATAAACCTTATGGAAGGTGGCGTACGTTAACCGCTTCCTGTAAAAACCTGCAAATCATGAAGTACCTGCAACATACTTATTAAAAAGAGAAACATCGGAATATATCGATGTATCGATAGTTTTAGGGCGATTTTTTTCGGCATCGATGTTAGTGTTTACGATACATCGAAATATCGCTCTTATGAGTGCAATTTTTCTACTTGATGAAATTAAGGGGCACTTAAGACTAATTTAACTACATATCGGGCGTTCCATACCAAAATGAACGGGGTTCACACTTCATGTGTTTGATTCGTTTCAAATTTTTAGGGTTGATGCATAAACATTAATAATAAATAAATATGAAATTTGAGCTTGATCAATACATTTTTAAAAACTTAACAGCACAAACACAAAAACAAATCGATTTAATATTTTCCAAATATCTCGAGAACGGAGCGAGGAAAAAATTTGAAGAAAATCACACATGCACCAATCAAAATTCTCTAGGAAAAGAAATATTTTTTTAATTTTTTTTCTTTAAAAATTTTTCACATACAAATATTTTGATAAGAAAATTAGTTTTTGAATATATGCCATCTCAAAAAAATTGATTAAAATCACAGTGGTAGCTCTAAGTATTTCACAATATTTAAGTATATTATTACGGGGTGCATTCTACAATAATTTGAGTTATGAATTTTTTTATACACCGAAGTTGAGTAAAATGAGTACATTACAAATTTAAAAATTTTTTCAAAAAAAACATTTTCGATGGGCACCCTACTGTAGGTCCCTCCCCATTGTGTGACAACAGCAAGGCGCACGCCACAAATTGGAGGAGAAGTTCGGCCAAACACTAACATATGTGTAAGCGCCAATTTATGCGTTATTAGTGTTTCAGGCTTGGGATTGATGGTGTTTGTGGAGTATTTGCTCGAAAACTGATGCCTACATCTCCAAAAACTTTTCATTTCCTATGACAAGACATTCACAAGGGAGGCACGGATTCTGTCGCTTCCTTGCCTTAACAACTTCTGCAGAAATCGCTATACGTGGCTCTTTACCTCACAGCCACAGTCACATTGACCGTGCAGTCAATAGGTCAGTCAGCTCATCGAGCATTGTAGCTACTCTTTACTTCTCCTCAACTTTGAGAATGGGGGTCTCAGTGAAGGTGGCATGCCTAGATTCTCAAAGTCTTTTAGTAGACTCATTTCTCCCATTTCTCAAACTGCCACTATGCTCTGTGTATCTATCATGATGACGCATTTTGTCAAACATTGCAGTAATTTTGGAATTTTCGCGTATTTTTTTTATTACGTCTTGAAGGCAGACTGACTGTATATAACATAGGCGAGTTTTGAGTGAACTATGTCTTGGCTTAAAAAACATTCTTGTAAACTGCAAATTTATACACCTTTCTTAAATCTCTCCGTTGCTTGAAAGGGTATTCGTTCCTCAGTCAATTCTGTGGGTTGTAATTAAAATCTTCCAGGTGTCTCCTTGCATTTGTTGAAGGTAAATTATACCGGAAAGTTCTGAACACATTGAAAACGACGAGCTACGGGCCACAGCTTCCAGTTTGTTATCTTCATTATCTAAACGCTTTGTCGATGGCGACATGATTTTTTTGAACGCGGCAGCGACATCATGAATTTGTATGAGTTTGACATAAAAGAAGAGGAAGAACCTTATCTGTCGCCGGAAAAATAGAAATAGATCTAATCTGGCCACAACCACAGCCGTCGCGTAGCCCGGTCGTCGCCAAAATAATTATCTACATAAGAGTACGTGTTAAAATAATTTGACAGCTGTAGTCCGTAGCTCGTCGTTTTCATTGTGTTCGGGCTATTAGTGTAAAAAGTTGACTAATCTTGTAAATAAAAACTCATAAAACTCATATGAGTTACATCGACATTAAGTTTCAATTGCACGCTGACCGTTTTTTAGCTGCGTACCGAGCTAGAAACAGCAACAGGCTATTTAAATGTAGCAACAAGTACTGGTAATAGAACCTGCTGCCCACTTCCCTTCTTAGGCATCACTATGAGCCCACTTTAGGAGGGCTAAATGCTTACTCAAGCGCTGGTCATTGGCGCCGCAGCGTGCGGTTGACAGGCGAGCTTCTGTGCCAGCAATTAAAATTCATTCGTCATGCAATTTGTAATTATTTGTACGTAGTATTTGCAGCACGGAAGTTGCAATTTCATTGCATGGCATATCTGTGTTGCTCAGTAGTCAATAGTTCGGGAGCACTTCAATGCCGGTTATTTGTTGATAAATTTGCTGGTTGTGTGGTAAGCATAACTTATCCGGAAGCAAAGTCTTTACTTGTAATTTCTATTGATTTTGTGTACACACATACATACATATGTACATAAATATTTATTTATGTAAGTAGTTGCCTTGATACTGCGCCGTCATGTTGTTGCGCAAAAAACCATTTAATTTTAGTAGTCACGTGATGCGATTCGCTGGCCGACTCGCTGCAAACCGAATAAAGCTTTTAACAAGTTCTTCTACGTTCGGCACGCGCTGAAGCGCTGATAAATTTTCACAACTCACAATTGAGATCGAAATCAGTTAATGAAGCATTCTTTACAACATTAAGGGTACTCATATGTACGCGCAAGTTTCATATTTGGGCAATTGGGCAACTTTGCGCGACGTGTTTCATGAGGACAATTTTATATTTTACACAATTTCTGACATTTAATTATTTGACAATACTTAATTTATAAAGTTGAACAATTGAAACTCAAATTTGAGTAAATATTTAAGTCTTACCGCAATTATTTCGAAAAAGCGTTGAGCACAAACCAAAATGAATGTAAACAAAATAGCTGATTGAAGCTCGGAACACTTTGACGACTGCAACTTCACGACGTAACGACAGCAACATCATTTTGTCGACAAATGTCGCCTTGAAGCCAGCTTCTTAAACATTTTGAAGACCTCAGCGACATAGCAAACAGCTGATTTTAAAGTTTGACATGTTGGTATATTTATTTCACAAATTGTGTATTTTTATTTAAGTAAATAAGAAAATATGAACAATCAAGAATATGTGATTAATTTTGCGACAATTTAATTTTGCAGCACTACATCTACTCATTGTCGCCGGCAAAATTAGAAATAGATTTAATTTGGCGACGTCGACAATTGCAGTCCTGCAGCCAAGATGTCGTGCTGTCGTCAAAATAATTGTGTCCGTAAGAACGTGTGTATTTAAAATTTGACAGATGCTGCTTGTCGCTTGCTGTCGTCAAAGTGTTCCGAGCTTGAGGGTTGCACAGCACACTGCGCAAAGTTGCGCTCCAAAATTGCCGCGCAAAGTTTCCCTTTTTGTGCAAATGGCTTTCCATACAAATTTTGACATTTCATTTGCGAGGGTTTAAAATTGCACAGTTTGCCCAGTTTTCGAGAGTTATGCGCTTTTTAATGAGTACCCTTATTGTGAACAAAATCGCAATGCTAATTTTGCGTAAACACGCATGTTCTGCAGCACAAAGGATACAACGCGCAGGCGGACATTTTACAAACATATATACGCGTACATAAATGTTGAATGTCGGATGGGGTCACTGAAGAATTTCGTGTTTTTATACCCGAGCGCACTTGTGTACAAGCTTATATTAATTTTGTTCACATAACGGTTGTTTGTAACAGCCAAAACGAATCGAGATAGATATAGACAAATGTATAGACTGCTTTTACACAGTTCAAGTATTGAATTCAATTCTGCTCGCATGTGGAAGAGAGGGGGTGAGAACAAAAGGGACAAGTACACATGCGTCTGTACCGTCAAGTCGTTTCAACTTTCTTGCTTTGCTTTTGGCATTTTCGTTGCTTCCCATTTAAAGAACCAAAAACTTGAATTCAACAGAATTGAAACGTGTAAAAGCAAATAGAAAACACAAAAGAGAATGAGCAAGAATTGCTTTCAAGTACTTGAATCATGTAAATCGGGTGATACATAAATGATCAGGATGAAAAAAGAAATTGATTAAGCCATGTCTGTCTGTCCGTCTGTCCGTCCGCCCGTGTACACGATAACTCGAGCAAAAATTAAGATGTCTCAACGAAATTTGGCATGTAGGTTTCCCTTAATCCAAGGTAGGTTGGTATTGAAAATGGGCGAAATCGGACCTTAACCACGCCCACTTCCCATATAACGGTAATTTCCAGAAATACGAAAACTGCGATATTTGAGTAACTACTGAAGATAATTCACTCAAAATTGATATTTATAATAAGTTTTAGACGAGAAATAAGAATATTATAAATTTTTGGAAAATGGGCGTAGCCACGCCCACTTATGGTTACATGTGTATATCTTGGTAACCGCTGCACCAATTTCTCCCAAACTTGGCACAGTTGTTGGCCTTCGCACAGCATACCAAATGGCCGAAAATTTTTAAAGTCGCTCAATAACCACGCCTACTTCCCATATAACGGTAATTTTCAGAAATACGAAAACTGCGATATTTTAGTAACTACTGGAGATTATTCACTCAAAATTGATATTTGCAATAATTTTTAGACGAAAAATAAGAATATTATAAATTTTTGGAAAATGGGCGTAGCCACGCCCACTTATGGTTACATGCGTATATCTTGGTAACCGCTGCACCAATTTCTTCCAAACTTGGCACAGTTGTTGGCCTTGGCACAGCATGAAAAATCGCCGAAACTTTTTAAAATCGGACAATAACCACGCCCACATCCCATATAACGGTAATTTAGAGAAATACAAAATCTTCGATAAATCAGTAAATATTGAAGCTAATTTATTCAAAATTGATGCTTGCAACAATTCTTTACCAAGAAATACGATTATGGTAAAATTTTGGAAAATGGGCGTGGCACCGCCCACTTATGATCTCATATAAGTATATCGGTAACCGTTCTACCAATTTGTACCAAACTCGGTGTGGTTATTGTGCTTGCCACATATAAGTAAAACGTTGAAAATTATTGAAATCGGACTAAAATAACGGCCGCTTCTCATATAACGGTAAATTTCAGAAATGCTTGAAACTTCAATATTTCGAAATTGAAGGACGCTAATTTACTCAAAATTGATACAACCCGGCTTACCATCTAGCGGAAAGTTTCGGAAAGGTGAAATAACATATATTTAATACTTGCGCCGGGTATTTAATGTTCGGCTTCGCCCGAACTTAGACTTTCTTACTTGTTTTTTTTTTAATTTTTGTGTAAAGGTTTCATACATAGTGCTCCATTTAATTTTGTTGTTGTTCTTGTTGTCGTTTGCTTGCTTGCTAACGACTGCAAATCAGCCATGGTTCGCATGTTGCATGCACTTCCTATCAGGCAACATGTCGAGCATTTTAATTAAAATTTAATAAAATCAATATTACTTAATTGAGACAGCAAACATATAATCGTCAGTCAGTCAGTCAGACGTTTACTCATTGTCGACAGTAATGCCAACTACTAACTCGTTTATATCAATGCTTTCAGGCTTTCAGGGTTCATGATACGCGCATTAATGCAAATAATAATAAAATATTAAAATGTGTCATGAAATGTGGAAAATGTGTAAATAAATGCGAGTGCATATTAATCGGAAGAAAATAAAAATAAAATACATATTTAATGCGATTGTTAATTAAAATAAAATTTAAAATTTATGGAAAGCGTGGCTTAGTGCTATCAAGGCCGGAAGTACGAGAATGAAAATTTATGAAAATTAAAAGACAAAAGTAAAATAAAATATTATTATAAAGAAAGATAAAATGAAAAATGTAATAGAAAACAAACAAAATAATTAAAAATTTTGATAAAAAAAGAAAATAGAAACAACAAATAAAATTAGAAAATTAAATAAAACAAACGAAATAAATTTAAAAATTTAAATAAAATTACTAAACAAAAAAAATTAAATATAGTAAAATAGAATAAAAACAAAATCAAAAATTAGGGTAAAAATTAATTAATTAATTTAAATATAGTTATAAAGATAAGAAAGAAATAGAAATAAAAATTTTTTTTTTTAATAATACAATGTGAAATAAAATAAAAAAAAAAAAAAAAATATAATAAAAAATTAAATAGAAAATAAATTATCTTAAAATAAAGTAAAATAAAATGAAATAAAAATAAAGAAAAAAAAATAAATCTAAATTAAATAAAGTAAAATAAGATAAAATAAAGTAAACCTAAATACATTGAAAGCTCCCATAAGCGGATATCGATGGTTACTTACTTTTTGTCCGCCTTATTTATTATATTATATTTCGGAAAAAAATAATATTAAAATTCAAGTTTAAAAAATTGAAATTGCGGGTTCCTAAATTATAATAATATTTATCCTTCACTAGACAACAACAGAATGAATGGTAAATGAATTCAAATTTATGGCGTTTTCTCTTCTACTGACAAATCTGATTGCCCGCTTCGTTCAAGCAGAAAGGAGAGGGCAATGAAAAGTCAAATTTTTTTTTAGAAAAGAAAGCATCTTTAAATATGGACGTATCTATGTACTTGTGTACTGATTTGCTTGACCTTGGTTTGTCGGTCCAAACAGGAATCTTTATTTACGGTTGATGGATAGCTCGTTTCCAATGGATGGTGGCTAGAAAGTGGCTGACTTACGTGTAATGATTTTGTATTACCGGCTTATGGTGACTCAATTGCTGTCAAATGAATAGTCCAGATTTGATGCTCACAACTTCTTTATTCTACGCAACAACATGGCTGGGGATTTGCCGGAACGAATGTGACGGCACCTTTTGCATCTATTAATTTCCACTGAGGGGTGAGTATCGACTCCCCGAATGTCGCCAGCTTTTAATACAAGCTTTTAATCCACTTTAATTACTTGGTTGTAATTCCGTTCTTGCGAGGGCTGATGAGTGTGGTTCGCTCCGTGTCCAATTCCAAAAAAGAAAATATATTTTTCTCGTCTCGTGGTATGTGACCACCGACTCTTTTATCGTATCAGTGTGGCCGTTTTCATAGTGGCCATGTCAATTCGTGTCTATACCGATATGATGGTTCGTGTCTTGAATAACTATTGGTTACGTACATTCATCTTGCAATCCCCCCCTTTTGAAGTTTAGCTTTGACAGTTTTGTTATGTTTACATTTCTTATACTCGTTCTTATGTCTATTATTTGGGCAATAAAAATAATAGATCAGTACATTTCGCGTCCGCTTATGGAAGGTTCTTAGAATGTGTTCTTAAAATTCTCACCTTCCTATAAATCGAAATTTCATTATGACAGTGTTAACATTCATGCCTATTACGATATCCGACGGATGCCATTCGCACGGATCTAATCTGATTCTCACTGTCATAACAAGCGAGAGTGAAGTATTAGATTCGTGCGAATGGCAGCCGTCGGATACCGTAATAAGCATGAATTTCCCATAAACTGGCCATAAAAAAACACTTTATTTGCTTACGCTCCTGCAACAAGTACCTACTACATTTTCATGCAATAAAAATTTAATTAGGCAAAAATAAAACGTACACAATTAAATGACTGCGCCTGCAATTTGCATTCTTAAATTACCAGCATGAAATTGTCACACATTACTCAGTGCGCGTATGTAATCAACATACACGCTGCATGAATGCACGCAAATACGCACACAAAAGAAAGCTTGATCGTAATCAGGAGCGCCAACCGCCGAGGCATACGCTCAGGCGCACGTATTTGCAATAAATTTTAAATTGCGACACATTAGCACAGATAAAAATTACATACAGGCGCAGATTAAACAATGGAAAGGCACAAAAAAGTGTGTATGTATGTCCCTGCTTAGTTTTGTATGCACAAGTGACAACCGCATATCCGCAACCACATACCACCACAGACGGCACACACACATGCGTATCGATTTATGTATGGAAATACTATAGGGGTATTCTCTGAGTCTTGCAAAGCCCTTGCATGGTGCACAGATTGCACGGATTGCACGGTAAAAACCGGTTTTCGTATGGGACAGCTTTGCAAACCGTGCAATCCATGCACCGTGCAAGGGCTTTGCAAGACTCAGAGAATACCCCTTATATGTATTCTTTTTGCGAAACTTGTGTGCGAACATTTAAAAGAGAATGATAAAGCAAAAAGTATGTTGACTTGGCAAATATAACAAAGTGTGCATTAGTTGACAGTTCTCACAGTGACACGCTCTACTGTTTGGTCCTCTGTTGGTCGCCGCCATTTCGGGGCCTTTGCTTGTCGACTTCAGGCCCACAGCACAAGTCAGGAAGCAACTTTGTGTGCGTGCGTTCTTTGTCTCCTGTGCGACCGTGCATTGCCGCCACACTGTGCTGCTCTGCGCTACTCCTCGGCCTTTTAGTGGTTTTTCCTGTTGAGCTTATCTGTGATATAACACAACGGGAATGTGCACTTTGCTGCCGCAATTACAATGAAAAAGACCGCGAAAAAAATGGCGTTGCGAATGATGATGCAGATTGTGGTAAAGTACAGGAGAAAAAAAGATAAAATAAATATAAAATATGTATTTATGCAGGCATACACTGGCAATGCAATACAGAGAAAGCAGAGCAAATACCAAGGATGAACATGCATCTGCGTAACGAAATTATAAATAGGGGTATTCTCTGAGGCAAGGGATTTGCATGGTGCACAGATTGCACGGATTGCACGGTAAAAACCGGTTTTCGTATAGGACAGCTTTGCAAACCGTGCAATCCGTGCACCGTGCAAGGGCTTTGCAAGACTCAGAGAATACCCCTAATGTGTTAACTACGTGCAAGTATGCTATTTAATATTTAGTATGAACCACATATGTATGTATGTATGTATGTGTAACGTGGCATGAGTGGCTTTAGAACTGTTTGTAATTGCGCGCGTGAGAAAATTCACCAGCGCCACAATTGTGCTCCGAAAAGTGTGCTATAATTAAAAATATGTCACATGCGTAAATGGATTTTAGCACTCAAAGGAATAGAGGTGACAAAGAGTGACAAAATACATACATGGGAAGCCGCGATACTAAAATTTTAATTCAAGTTTATCGCCTAGGAAAAACGACTTATACAAACAAGTGATTTTATGTCAGACATTTATTTATGAAATTTATTGTAAAAATCTGATTAGTCTACTTCGATAGTTTTGCCATGAAGGGAAGGTGAGGCGTATTTCGTAAGGCCAAAAAATGCATAGAAAGGCTTTAACCACATCATGGTATCTGAAAGAAGTATACTTAGAATTCCTTTGCTTTTTGTAGCTAGCCAATAGTCGTTATCAAAAACTAAAAGACTGCCGGTTTACAAGCACATATTTTGTGCAACCATATTAGAATTTCTGGACCATATTTCAAAAGGGTGTGCTATTGAAATCTCGAGCAATGTGTCTAGTGCACTGCCGATATGAGCACCCAGTTTGTATCTCCATTATTTTTCGATTATTTTATCGATAGTTTTTTATCGATTCTGTTATACATATTTTTTTATCGATTTTGTTATAGATATTTTTATCGATTCTGTTATCGATTTTGTTTTCGATATTTTTATCGAATTTTGTTATAGATTTTGTTATCGATTTTGCTGTCGATTACTTATCGATTTTGCTATCGATTATTTTCCCGATATTTTTATCGATTTTGTTATCGATTATTTATCGATTTTGGTTTAGATTTTTATCGATTTTGTTACCGATATTTTTATCGATTTTAATATATATATTGTTATTGATTTTGTTATCGATTATTTATAGATTTTTTTATTGATTTTGTTATCAACTGTTTATCGATTTTGTTATCGATTATCTATAATTTTTTTATACATTTTGTTTTCGATTATTTATCAATTTTGTTATCGATTATTTATCGATTTTGTTATCGACATTTTAATCGATTTTGCTACTAATATATTATCGATTTTGAAATCGAAATTTGCATCGAATTTGTCATCGATTTTGTTATCGATATTTTTATCGGTTTTGTTATCGATATTTTGTTGGATGTTACTATCGATTTTGTTATCGATAGAGTATAAAGATAAAGATGGAGATAAAGGAACACAGAATAACATAAATGTTATTAGAACGAACTGGGGTTGAGGTAGGGATTTATATATAAAAAAGAGAAAAAATATAACATTAAGCAAAAGCACACATTGGTTATGAGACAAAGTAGATATATAACGTAAGTTTCACTTCTTCAGTGTGGCCCAGGCGCACTCACTTTTTTTTTAGATTTCTTACTTACATACATAACTACATACAAAAATCTCCTCTTCGAATCAAAACTTTCAAGCACCTTTGAAAGAGCTGACTGTATTCGCTAAAAAGTGTAATGTATGCAAGCTTACAGATACACTCTAAAAAATTTGCTTGAGGCTTTACTTGCTCAAGTCCTTACATTACATAAATCAATACAATTTTGTTAAAACCTTGTCAAATGCAACTTTTTTCACTAGCTTGCCCTTTAGAATTTATTGTCTACGAATTATTGAGTAGTGTATTAAAATAATTCTTTTAGTTATTCATATCTTTGAAATCTCAAAGTTCATATTGAGTTTTTTGTGTAAATCTTACTGTTGCAAGGTGTAAATGAAGTAAATAACAACTAGCTGATAACGCTCGCCCTGTTCATCGGATTCGGTGGACAACTGCTTGCTAAAGTAAACCAGACAAATAGGACATATGGACGTAATTTTTTTAAATTATTTTAGCATTTTTGAAACTGAAATATCGTACCTGAAAGACCGATGTTTTCCCCACAAACGCTGTATTACTTATTTGATGGTAAGGACTCAAAAAAACGAATTATAGACAGGGGTATATTTTTGATTGGGTTTGCACAAAATCATCGTAGCAGCTACGTTCACTCCTAAAGTAAATCGTATTAATGAAAGCATAAAAAAAAATTTTACCAGAGTATGCAAAAAAAAAAATTGGAGGTTTTACTATATGGGTCTAGGTTTTTCATCCTGAGTTGTAATAATTCCGCCCCCAAAAGTTTGGCTGCTCTGTGTTATGAATTCAACTGCACTTCTACCCCTCAGCTGAAATTCTATGTAAATAGAAATTTTAACTAAAGTCATTGAATTTTTAATGTACTCTAAGGAAATTAAATACCCTTAATGGAGATTAGGTACACTAGGCGACAAATTCAAGTTCTAATATAATATTCACAATTATTTTCATTAAAAATTAGAAATTGAAAATCATGAAAATTGAAGCGCAAGTTTCCAGCGGCTACAAAATCGCGTTAATTTTTGATTTTTTTTTTTTTGAGACCAATATTTGTTCTTTTTTCATATAACCGCGAATTTCTTATCAAATAAAATGCTGGAGACCGTTAACAAAAAACTTTCTAAAAAATCAACGTCACTTTGTGTAATTTGCACTTGTTATATATAAAAAAACGACAAAAGCTGTCTCAAAATAAAAAAGTTTCAAAAATCAACGCGATTTTCCAGCCGGTTGAAACTTGCACTTCACTAAAATTGAATGGGCTACAAAATTGCACACCCAAAAATTTTCTAGAAATTGCATACAAAATTTAAATTTTGGATGCAATTTTTTTAATTTTTTGTGTACTTTATATAAAATGTGAAACTTTGACTTATGTGCTTTATATATATAGAATAGGGCTGTGCGATTATTCGATTACGAAGATGGTTAATCAATTATTTGGTTAATAAATTACTCGAGTAATCAAGATTTGGATTATTCAAAACGATGATTAATCGAGTTACTTGAAATATGATTACTCAAAAATAATAATTTTGCTCGTTAAAAGAGTTTGCTTTGGAAAATGCATATTTTCTTTTTTACATTCTGTATATGAAAAAAATTTTTCGTTTTAATTTTTGAAAACAGAAACGTTGTTTTCAAAGTATCAAGGAACTTCAACTACTTTATACATCTGCAAACATACTCATTTTACTCGAAATGCTGATTAATCATAAAGCAACTTACTCAAATATTTTTTCTTTTGGTTAATCGAAAATCTTGATTACTCGAGTAACTGAACTTTTGAGTAATCATAATTTCCAATTAATCGAATAATTGAGTTATTTACTTTATGATTAATTAAAATTTTGAGTAATCAATTAATCGCACAGCCCCAATATAGAATGAACTATATTTTAATAAATAAATAAGGCAAAAAAATTTTCATGAAAATAATTGTGAATATTATATTAGAACAGGGTATAAACTTTCATTTGTCGCGTAGTGTATAACAGTAAGCTGTCAACTATTTTTTATTATGAATTATAAAAAATTATTTCCCCTTTTGGTGGGCCGTTGAATGAAGCACCGCCGCCTTAGAGACATTAGTCAGGCATTGAGGCTGCATAAACGGAGCGATATTATGCATCTCTGCGGCACTTAAGCCGCTTGGGTTGTTATGCTTTTGTTATGAGTACTTAGTTATTTATGCAGAACTACGAGTATTACAAACCATAATTCAAAGCGACATTTGGCATTCAAGTGTGCCTTAGCTATATATACTATATACACAAATGCCTTATGGTTTTTTTTCTCTTTGTGATTTGCATTCACAACTATGTAATATAAATTAATACATATATTTTTTTCATTATTATCACACATTTCTGCTGCTTAATGGCCTTGCTTGTGCAGATAGTAAATTGCATAAAAATTAATAATAAAAAAGTCGTAATAAACTGAATGACTGATTTTTTCTTCATTTTACATGCAACAAGAACAATAAGAAATTTACTGTTTTACAAAGGAATAAAAGTCAAATCAGTTACAATGCATTTTGGTGCGTTCATTGTTCACTCATTTGCTGCAGCGCTTGCTGCTGAGTTAGTTTTTCAGCTCCTAATCTTTCCGTGGCGCTGCTGCTTTGCGGACATCCTTTTCGCGCATCTACCGATTTTTAGTTGGACCACAGCTATCCGTTGCTTCAAGCGACTCTTCGCCCATTTATGAGTTGAAAAATAATGTCATTTTTGCAATTTTAATGATAACATGAAAAGCTTTTAACTGTCAATAAGTTTTGTCATTCCACTTTTTTCTACGCCGCGCGTCCTTGCGCCTTTCGCTTTATTACTATGAATCTCTTTTTTGTTGGTTTTGCATAATTTCTATTGCTTCTTGCGCGCACTATGAATTTTTCATTAGTCACATACAAATTCATTGTAGCAGTTTCTTATACATTTTGACTTAAGTGCTTAATTACTTAGGCTACTACCGCTGCTGGTGATATCCCTCCTTTAACTTGCTCTCAAACATCCCCTTTACCATTTGAACCAAACTATGTCAGTTCGCCGTACTCGGTCAATATTCCACTTGGCCAATATTCTTGGCGGCTCTCTAGCGGCTACTTCCTCTTCTACTTAACTTTCCGTAAGCACTTCGTTGCTTTTGTTAAGTTTTTTATTAGTGTCAATATGTAGATACTTGGTATCCTATATGGCCATTGGCGCTTTTACATAGCCATTCTATTCGAAAAGCTTCTTTTGTAAGGCAAATTAGTCCGAAGATGACTTTTACTAAGAAAGTTGTACAGTAGCAGGCAAATAAATAGGAACGCGACTTTGCAAAAAATTTTTGTTGTTTGTCTTTTTTATTATGCTTATTTAATGTTTTTAATTTTTTTTTATAGAAGTATAGCTCACAATCGAAAAAACTATGTAAGTCAAAAATTGAAACTTTGTATAAGATTTATTAAATGTTCATCAAAATGTTAAACTTTTTAGTCAGAATTAAAAAAATTCTAGGTTTTATATCCCATAATATTGTACTGCAAGTTCGTTAGCGTTTATATTTGGCATTTTGTTTTTGGTGACGTGTGATATGCCTTTTCCTCCATGCAAAAAAAACTACCAAAAATTAAAAAGTAAATCCTAGTTATTTAAACTTGCACTTTATTGCATTAAAATTTGTTGTTCTAAAAATTGCATACAAAAATTTTGAAACATTTTATTAAAAATTTGAAATTTTGACATTTTCTATAATTTTCCGAATTTTCGTACAAAGTTTGAAAAACAGACTCTTTGTTTGATGGTGAGCTTTAGTTTCATAAAAAATGAACAAAAAAAATTGTTAATACTTTTTAAAATATCGCGTCCCTATCTATTTTCCCGGCACATTAAATATTTTAAAAATTTATAAAATTTTCCTGCTCTAAGCTACATTATAAGCTTTAGCCCTTCTACTTCTTGGCACAAAAGCAACTTAATCCGCTGTTGTATATTTTAAGGCGCTCTAACTGCTTTTGTAGTATATTCTAAGGCGCTTTTTAGAGCTGCTAAAAAATTCATAATTTGCCAATGTAGCTGTTTTGTGTGCCATAGAGGCGTTTTACAAACTAAAGAAGGGGGAAAATGTGCACAAAAATAATATGCACAGTTACATACATACACAAATACACACTTCCAAATATGCTTCAAAAATATTTAATAGCAATTTTTTTGCCAATTTTTTTCCACTACAAGAAGAGTGCCTTTCACTTAAATTTTCCAACTTGCCCTCGCTTCTCGTTCTTTAGTCACAATTCGCTGCTGTTTCTTATTCTTATTCTTATTCTTCTGCTTCTCGTTTTTATTTCGCCTTTGTTATTAAGTGCATAAAAAGTGAGCGGCTGTACTATATCAGCAGGAGAAAAGTTCAGCTAAGCTTGGAGTGTAGCAGCAGCCTCTTGAGCCAAACAAAGCATAGGCAGCAGTAGAGATGTCGGAAAAACATCGATGCATCGAAAATATCGATGTTTTGCTTCGATGCATCGAAAATTTTCCACTCGATGTATAAATAGTCGATGTATCGATGTTTTTTGAAAACTGACATCTACGGTACATTGAACCAGGGTTGTTGCGAATATTATTCCAAAATAAAAGTCCTTTCCGGATAATAAATAATTGGCCTGTCCAAATTAAACAAATTTGGTATCATATGAAAAGGAACTGAAATAGCTTTTAAACAGAAATAACGAACAACCTCTATTTATATTTTTTTTATAATTTAATACTAAAGAAATGCATATACCTGACACAAGGTTTGTTCTATGGTAATTAATTAACATTTATTGTTGAAATATTTTTCAATATGTGGCTTTCCTTGTTTAGACATTTCAGTGTTACAGCTATTTAAGTCCTCTTTCATTTGATACCAAATTTGTTTAATTTGGAAAAGCGGTTTGTTTATTATCCGGAAAAGACTTTTATTTCGGAATAATATTCGCAACAACCCTGCATTGAACCGTCATTCCAGTTTTTCAATTGTTCAAAAAAGAGAAGTGACTTTGGCCAAGAAATTTAAATGGCTGCAAGAAGTTCCGTTAGAAACATAATTAGCTCAGTTGTAGTAATTTATTTCAAATTTTCTACAATTTTCCTAATAACATATTTTGTTGTGAAACCTTATCTGAAAAATCCTATGCAAATCGATGCATCGATATATGCCCTTCGATGCATCGAAAAATATCGATGTACATTTCGATGCATCGAATCAAAGAAAAACATCGATTTATTTTTGCCACTGACATCCCTAGGCAGCAGCGTACTAAGGCAAGATATAACAAAAAAAAAAAGAAACACAAAAAAACTAAAAAAGAAAATAGAAAGAAGAAACAACAACAATACAGCAGCTTGCAACACGCTGAATTATGTACGTATTTTCTTACGTTGTTTCGACTATTTTCCTGAGCATTATTATGCTGAGCTTAAGCGCTTCACGGCTAACTTCCCTGCAGTTTTTCTGGTGGCGATTTCTACTCAAGGACTAGTGATTTAACTAACGCAATATCTCTACCTACTTCTCAAGGGCATAAGTAATGCATAAAAGTGATAGTTAAATTATTTTCGGTATGCTATGCTGCTTTTTGTTTGTATCTGGCGCCACTTGCTTGTGTTTTTTGTCTGTTGGTAGAAAGTGTGCCATGGAAAACGAGATCCCGTTATGTCTAATTTTCTGTGTACTAATTTTTTCTGAATTTCTCAGTTCAACTGAGTCAGTTGATTTGTCGTGGTTGCAAGCGTCGGTTCAATTGTTGCGTGCAAAAATAATTAAAGTGGGTCAATGAGTAAATATAACTAAAATAAACTAAAGTTGTAATAATTTTACTAGAATAAGTTAAAATGAGTAGCAAAAGGCATTTGAGAAGATTGATAAAATCTGAAAAGGAAAAGTACTTAGAAAAATTGCTGACTGTAGGAAAAGAAAGTGCTAATAGTTGAGAGATAAGTGAAGGCGTACTGAAAACTGAAAAATATAAATATAAATATATGGCAAGAAATCTTTAAAAACCATGGCAAATTTTTGTTCTGCACTATTGGGTAAGGAAAAAAAAAAATTTTAAACCGTAAACATATGTATGTTAGTTTAAAAATACGAGCTAATAAACCTCATTTTATCTTCTTCAGATTCCATTCCCATTAATGAAAATTGCAACGGATCAGCAGAAACACAGCTTAGAAAAGCAATCCAATTGCGGAAAAAGCGGCATTTTAAAAAGCTTGCAAACACTCGCACCGAATAATTTACATATGTATATGTAAAAGCATAACGCTTACAAAAGTGAATTTATAAATTTATTTTATTTTTATTAATATATTTTACTTATTTTTTCCGATATACAGTGCCGGACAAAAGTTTTGGCACAGAGAATTTTTCGTAATATATGTAAAGTTTTTCATTCTAATTTATTTTCGAAAATTTTTTATAAAAATATAGTTCGTACTTCACCAAAGAACATAAAAGCCAAATCTCTAAACTTTGTGCAAAACTCAGGAAAATTAAATAAATTTGCATACTAATTTGCAACTTTCTATTCAGATTTTTTAGAAAAATTCTAAGTATGCAGCTTTATAGCCCATCTAATTTCAGTATAACAAAGTGCAAGTTTGAAGTTGCTAAAAAATCGCGTTGATTTTTGGCACTTTTTTTCACTCAGGTTCTTCCATACAAAGTATATTCGACAATTATTTTTTGTAT